>NC_046165.1:71585396-71855396 GCF_011064425.1 Rattus rattus
GTGCAGAAGCCAGTTCACACTCAAAGGGGGAAACAAAATTAATAGGAAGTGTTTGGTTTCTGGGTCCCAGGACAAGGAGCTGGGGTGCATATTTTACATATAAAAGCAGACCGTCCTCCAGGCTCTCCCAGCATCCCTCAGTCCCTACCTTGCACACCCTGCTCACAACCTTGAATTTGTCATTCCAGGGGCGGGGCTGCCATTCCTGCCCTTCCCCCAGAAGCTCCTCCCTCTATAATCCAGACATTTTGTGCGTGCTGGCGCTCTCTCTCTCTCTCTCTCTCTCCCCCTCCCTCTCCCTTTCTCTTCTTCTTTCCCTGTGTGAGAACACTTTATCTTTTTCTCTTCCCCCATCCATGGCAATCCCCCTGGCCTCAATCCTTGGGGGCAGTGAACTCACTCAAGAGCCGATTCCTAATACACCTGCCTTTATGAACTGTTGTTTTTAATGTCCTATATTTCTTTCAGGTAGTAATGAGTTGAGTTTGGTGTTGTGAAAGTGTGCAAAGGTATTTCATTGAGCCCCATAAAGAATATTAGTCACAAATATTACAGTCCTTTAATAATATTTGTCACAGTTAGCAGGATTCCAACCTGCGTGGGGAGACCCCAATGGATTTCTAGTCCATTGCCTTAACCACTCGGCCATGACTACATGTACACCTGCCTTTAATCCAATCTGGCTTGAATTGGCTCATTTCACCATCGGAGAAAAAACTTAGGGAGAATAGAAAGTATATGCATCCCACCTAAGAACATGAAGAACTGGAGACATTGGTCCAACTGTGGACCCAACCCCCACAGCACAGAGGCAAAGCTGCACATGAGAGGTGCAGTCATCCACTCATAATCAGGTGTACACTGAGTTTGCTTTGCTGCCCTGGAGAGCTCTGGCGTTGTGCATGCTATGCACATCCCCCACCACACCCATTTATTTATTTACTTTATGAGTCCACTGGAGCAGTCTTCAGACATACCAGACGAGGGCTGCAGATCCCATTATGGATGGAAAAGCAGTCAGTGCTCTTAACCACTGAGTCATCTCTCCAGCCCCTTAACTTTCATTATTTAGGGAATAATTTTATTAGTCTTTGGAATCAAACTACTGTACATAGACCTTATGTGCTAAATACAGTCTGTTGTCTCTGTACAAGTGGAAAGCAGGCTGGAGAGATGGCTCAGGGGTTAAGAGCACTGACTGCTCTTCCAGAGATCCTGAGTTCAAATCCCAGCAACCACGTAGTGTCTGTCAACCATCTGTAATGGGATCTGGTGTGTCTGAAAAGAGTAAATTACCTATATAAAATAAACAAATCTTTAAAAAAAAAAACAAGTGGAAAGCAGTTTGTTTCTAGAATAATATGCTTATTTTTATACAATTGCAAACTGCCAACTTAACCCAGTAAATGGATACTTTTACCAAATTTGACAGAACAGCTAAAGCTCAGAAGTTATTACCAGGTGAGGTGGCTCACACCTTTAACCTTAGCATTCAGGGTGCAGGTGAATCTCTGTGCGTCTAAGGCCAGTCTGGGCTACATATCTCAAAACAATAAATTTTACATATATATGTATATTTGGGCTGGATTGCTCAGTGGCAGAGCACTTACCCAGCATGCACAAGGCCAAGGGCACAATGCCTGACCTCTAACAACACACATGACATTTTTTTTTTTTTTTTTTTTTTTTTTTTTCGGAGCTGGGGACCCAACCCAGGGCCTTGCGCTTCCCTAGGCAAGTGCTCTCTACCACTGAGCTAAATCTCCAACCCCCACACATGACATTTTATAAAAACATTTAATTATAATTTCTATATATGTCATAGGGTCCACATGTTAAGGACCTTAAAAGAGCAGTGATTTCTGAGCTGGGGAAATAGCTTAGTGTTAGAGAGACCCAATAGTTTAATTCCCAGCATCATGAACACAAAACAGTGATCTTATCAATGGAATCCAGATTTGTGAATGATTAACTTCAGCAGTGCTCTCATTCTGATAATAGAACTATTTTACTTTAGTTCTTGTTTCTAGCTAGGTTTGCTAGCCGGCCCAAGAGATCTAGCAGTCTCTGCCTTTCCAACACTGAGATTAAAACTGCCTAATCATGAGCTAGAGAGATGGTTCAGTCATAAAGAGCACTATTTATTATTACAGAAGTGAACTCAAGTTCAAACCCCAGCACCCACACTGCAGATCCCAGCTGTCTGTAACTCCAGTTCATGAGGATGACTCCCTCTTCTGGTCTCCAAGGGACCTAGGTAGGCGTGTGTGTGTGTGTGTGTGTGTGTGTGTGTGTGTGTGTGTGTGTGTGTAAACACACATATATGCAAACATTCAAACAAAAAAAACTTTTTCAAAATTAAGCTAAAACAATGTCTGCTAGCACACACAGCTTTGCCTTAAATTTCTGTGGGTTCTGGAAATCTCATCCTTCCACGGCAAACATTTTACTGAGCTACCTCCCCATTTCCTGCACATTTAAAAAAAAAAAAGAACAATTTATTATATGTATATGAGTACACGTGGCTATTTTCAGACACAGCAGAAAAGTGCATCAGATCCAATTACAGACGGATATGAATGATCATGCGATTGCTGGGAATTGAACTCAGGACGTCTGGAAGATCAGTCAACGTTCTTAACTGCCCAGTCATCTCTCCAGCTCCTGCTGTACATTTTTAAAGAGTGCTCCCTCGCACTGAAAAAGATGGTTCTCTAATTAAGATGTTTGTCTTAGAATTTATCTGAATTCCCAGCACTCAGGATATTGAGGCAGGAGGGTTGTGAATTGGAGACTAGGCAGAGCCACATAGTCAAACTCTACTCTCCTTTCACACACATTTTATAAAAAGAAAAAAGAGGAAAAAAAAAAAAAACCGAACATATTTAACTTAGAAAATCTGGGTCCTGAAGAGCAGAAATCTGTGATACAGTGCTTGCTAGCATGGGCAAGGACCAGAGTACACAATCGACCAGACAAACAATCTGTTCACCCCATCCCGCCCATCTATCTCCCGACACATACACCCATCCGTCAAACACTCACACATGTTCTAGTCCTGCTATTTTAATGTGTGGTCACTAACGACTTAAAGAGTCAACATGGCCGCTCTGCCAGCTACCAACATGGCAAACACAGCCTCAGCGCTCCCGGAAGCACGAGACAGAACTGCGGTGAGGATTACGTCCGCTGGTTCGCCAACCGGAAGTAGCTTTTCATCTTGGCTCTTTATCCGGCTGGCCTTTCGGGCGTCCGCGTGAGAATTAGATGTATCGTCGTTCTAGGCTGGGGATGTGCTAGTCCGCGCTAGGAACTAGGATGTCGGACACGTGGAGCTCTATCCAGGCCCATAAGAAACAACTGGACTCGCTTCGCGAGAGACTGCAGCGGCGGCGGAAGCAGGACTCTGGGCACTTGGGTGAGGTGTGGGGTGGTCGGGGCGGGCCGGGGCGGGGCGAGCGACTCCTGGAGAGAAAGACAGCCCCGGGCTCTGCGCCCTTTCCGGAGCAACCCTTTATCGGACTCCTGGGCTGTTGGTTAGTCCATTTTTCCCCTGAGGAGCTGAACCGCGTGTCCACCTGCGGGAAAGCTTGCAGTGCCTCCTCCTCCAGGGCGCCTGTTTTTCAAGCGTAACACCACAGCAACATGGAGCCCACACCTTTCCTTGTGCCCCACTCCAGTCCTAAGAGAACGTTGCGTCTGTGAAGCCTCTCAGTACCCTATTCCGAGAGGCAGCAAAGCCCTTTTTGTTGCTGCTGTGCCTGGTTTACCTTAGTTGTAACGTTTGCGTTATCACTGTCTTTTCTTTCTCATTGTACGCGGGGAGCAAGGGCTGCTTCTGTATATCCCCAGTGCCCAGTTTAGCAGCCACAACAAGGTCCTCACTAGTGGTGCTGAATGAGTAGTGCAACTGTTAACAAACGTAGCAAGAATCTGAAAACACTTGGTTTTGGTCTTTAAACACGCCCTCCCCCCTTGTATGATAAAGTTAGAAAACTTGAAGGCACTTCCCATCAGCAGACCTTGGGGAAATTAAGTTCACGTGCTCACTTTCTGGATCTGGATGCTCTGGCAAGATTCTTACTGTAATTAGTAAACATTTATTGCATATTTACACTATTCATGAGTTTCAACAAAAAGATGACACTGCTCTTACCTTAAAGGAGCTTAAAATCTAGGTGAAAATCTAGAGAAAATCTAAAGAAAATTAGAAGAAAAAGCCAGGGAGAAAACCCAGCATGGTGGCCCATACCTTTAATCCCAGCGCTTTGGAGGCATAGACAAGAGGGTACCTGTGAGTTTGAGACCAGCCTGGTATACATGGTGAGTTGTGAGTTCCAGGACAGTCAGGACTACACAGAGGGACCTCTCTCAAAACAAAACAACAAAATATGATGATAAATGAATGAGTCCACGGTCAGTACAATGACTAAAGAACAGAAACGGGGTATCTTCAGTGGGGCCTGCCTACTGGAGTTGCCAGTTAAATTTGTCCTTGATTTTTAAATTGCATTAGCCAATACAAGATTTATCAGATTACATAATTTTAAAAAGATAACAGGGCATTATGGAACACAAAGTGCAAAACATAGGAAGAGACAATAATTAGAAACCAAGATTTGGAGGGTTTTTTTCTCACCAAACAAACATCTCTGCCTGGTAAGTTTGGTTTTCGTATATGTAACCCCTGTTTGTTTATTTTATTTGTATGGATTATGGTTGCTTTGTCTGCATGTATGTCTGTGATGTCTGTGCACCACACATACCTGGTGCCCCTGGGGGCCAGAAAAAGAGCCCTTGCACCTCACAGCCCTCTGCAGCTGGAGTTTTAGAAAGTTGTTAGCCGCCATGTGGGTACTGGGAATCTCTAGGAATCAAAACTAGGTCTTCAACAAGTGTAGTCAGGGTTCTTAACTGCCTAGCTGTTTCTCCAGCTCCTGTTTCTTTTTGTTTATCAATCTTAGGTAGAAAACATAATTACATATCTGTCATAGACACACGACTAAGTTGGCTTTTAATCTATTTACCAAAGTCTCCAGTTACTAGACTTAAGTATCTTACTGCCTTTTTGAAAACAGTCGTTTAGGGGCTGGAGGGAGACAGTGCAGCAGGTAAGAACATTTGCTGTACAAGCGTGAGGATCAGAGTTCAGATCTCTAGCACAGAGGTCTCCAAGTGCTGTTGGCTGCAGATCATAGGGGGAAGATCATGGGGGGGGGGCCCTCACTGGCTACCAACCTAGCTGTCCAAATTCAGTAAGGGACTCACCCTGTCTCAAGCAAATAAGGTAGAGTAGTGGGGCCTGCCACTGTAACACTCATGCACAAATGAAAAAGAAAAACCTTTTAGTAACTGAAAAAGCTTGCTTTATGTAAAAAAAATATGTTGAAAATTGTCAGTCTGGTTGGGGCTAGAAGCATACAAGTCATCTTGCCCTTAGACAAGAGTCTCTTGACTTCAAGGTCATTCTCAGGGATATAGCCAGCCTGTGTACTGGAAAAGAACTTGTCTCAAAACCAAAAAGGTAGGTTGTGGTAGCACATGCCTTTAAGCCCACCACTCTGGAAACAGAAGCAGGCAGAGTTTGAAGCCAGCATGGTGTACATAATGGATAGCCAGATCTCCAAAGTAAGACTCTGTCTTAAATATAAAAGGAATGAAGAGAAATATCATCTTAATCACAGAAATATAATGGGCACAACCGTCAGATTGCTTATTTGAGTTGATAGGTTGTTTGAAATCTAATATCAGAAAGTTTATTTAAACATATGTAATATTAGGTATCAGTGCATTTATGTAAAATAAGAGTTTTAACTATATTTGTGGCTTCAGAAGTAATGTGTTTCCACACAGAATTTTGACTAGATTACATTTAAAAGGATGTTTCTGGAGCTTTAGTTAGAAGTTTGAAATCATAAAAAATGCTTAAGAATGTACTATTTAGGGTTGGGGATGTAGCTCAGTGGTAGAGCGCTTGCCTAGTAAGCGCAAGGCCCTGGGTTCGGTTCTCAGCTCCGAGAAAAAAAAATGTACTATTTATTTATTTACATTTGTTTGGATCATGGACAGCTTTCCCAAAGTGTGCTCATTAAATTGGCCTAGACAGAAGCCTACAAAACTGATGTCTAGTAAACATCGCCACGCCAGGTGCTAGGGCACACACATAACTCTGAGTTTGCTCTCAGGAGGCGGAGTTCAAGGCCAGCCTGCTCTACAGAACCAGTTCCAGGATGGCCAGAGCTACACAGAGGAACCTTGTCTTGAAAAACAAAACAATAACAATAAAAAAGAATTGCCTAGAGAGGCCTTGAATCTTGATTAGCAAAATAAACATTTGTAGAAACAGGATTGTATTATATAGTGCTTGGCATACATTTGTTTGTTTTTTTTTTAATGTATATAAGCATTTTGACTTCGTGTAATTATGTGCACCATGTGTGTTCCCAGTACCCTTCAATGCCAGAAGAGGTCTTTGGATCGCATGGAACTGCATTTACAAATAGTTGTGAGCCACTATATAGGTTCTGGAAACCAAACCCCAGGTCCTCTGTAAGAGCAACAAACACTTTAACCATCAAGTCATCTCTTCAGCCCTGGGCACATAATTTGAGTATAAATGGAGAAATGGTTAATATATGACTTGACTTAAAAACATTTCAAAATCTACCTAGTAAGCTAGACCTGGCATTACATGCCTATAACCCCAGCAGGAGGTTAGAAAATTTTAGGTTAGCATGAACTAAGTATATCCTGTCTCAGACAGACAAGGCCAGATATGATGGCCCAGACCTGTAATCTTGGTACTTGGGAGGCGAAGGCAGCAGAGTTCGAGGATACCCTGGGCTACATAGTAGGTTCGTTCCAGGTCAGCCTGGACTAAATAGTAAGGCCCTGTGAAAAATCACTTCATGTCCAAGTAGTGATATGCTTTGATTTAAACTTACCTGTATTAGGATAGTCATGGTGGTGTATGCTTTTCCAGCACTGATTCCACACTTGGGAGGCAGAGGCAGGTAGATCTCTGGACTACATAGTGAGTTCCAAGACGGCCAGAGCTACATAAAAAACATACCCATATTTTTATAGTCCCTATCAAAAAGTCCCCATTTTTGGGGTGGGCTGGGGAGGGGATTCACTGATACTGTGTCTAGGGTTTTTACAAAGAGCCGGCAGTTCACTATACTATGTAGGCATATGCTAGCCCTTAGTTATTTTTATTTATATATCTAATTGGTTTTGATTGATTGATTCTTTCTAGAGGTTTTACCTGTGAGCAAGCAGTCTACCACTGAGCTATAAGCCAGCCCTTAATTATTTTTATTTATTTATATATCGAATTGGTTTTTGCTATTTATTTGTTTGTTTATAGACAATGTCTCACCATGTAACTCTGGCTGGCCTGGAACTAGCTGTGTACACCAAGCTGGCCTCAAACTCAGAGCTGTCTGCCTGCCCCAGCATGGATACTGGAATTAAAGGCAATGTGTGACCATGCCCAGCTGCCTTTATAAATTTATAGTTTGAGAAAGGTTTGCTAAACTGTCTAGATTTAGGCATAAACTACCTGTAGCCCAACGCTTCTGTGATCCTTCCTGCCTTAGCCAAAAAGTTAGGCTTATAGGCCCGGCTTCCACAACTTATTATATTACCCCTTTGGCATACTTTGAGTCAAGAACATACTTTAATTGTTGATGGAATCTGAATTCCTATTTGAAAATAGCTTGTTTCCTTGTTATAGTGGCTCTTACTGTGCATGTTTGCTCATTGAAAGTAGTTTTTGGCACTTCAAACAAATTAACCTGAGTAAGAAAGCTCAGGACTTGCTCCTAGTGCTGTGACTGTTTTAGTTCACGTTTATTAGACTTGTAGCATCTGCGAATTCTAAGAGTCTAGTGACCAGCAGCTCAGTCCTGCTAACTGCAAGTATTTCTCTTACACTGCTGTAAGTATAGTATGTACTAATTATTACTTATATTCCTTGCATACTTTTAGCTAAGGCAGTTATGCTAAATCATCCAAACCTTTACTGTGCTTCCATGACCTTTCCATGTGTACAGTTAGTGGCGTGAGAGCAGACAATGGAAATCTGCTGGAACCATCCTTTGTTGATCTGGCCTTTAGCCAGATATTCCAAGGGTCTGATGTTTATAAGTGTGAAACATGTTCTTCATGGCCAGTGGCCATGCTTCATTTAAAATTCATAATCTATCCCTGGAAACCAGAATCAGATCCCAGTCTTGATTATTGAAAATACTCATTAAAATTTTTGAAATTTTAAGTTAAAGTGTGGATTTTTGTGACATTTGAGCGAAGGAGAAGGTGGCAGAGGTCTGTAAGTGCACCGTGCCACTTCACTTCCTTTGAAGCAGTGGGGGCAGAGACTCAGGAAAAGATTGCTACCCCAACAGAGAAACGGTGAGTAGTTCTCAGTAAAATCCAGGATTATTCTGGCAAAACAGCAAAAGCTAATGTATGCATGAAAGGTGATCCATCACTAATGCTGGTCAGAGAACCTGTGTGAAGTTAAAGATGTGTATACTAGGAATGTGGAGAATCGAACCCTGAGGAGTGTGAACATTGATAGTACTGACCCTTTCCATTTTATTTTCTTCCTTTTAGACTTAAGGAATCCAGAAGCAGCACTGTCCCCAACCTTCCGTAGTGATAGCCCAGTGCCTACTGCCCCTACCTCTAGTGGCCCTAAGCCCAGCACAACGTCTATAGTCCCTGAATTAGCTACAGACCCTGAGTTAGAGAAGAAGTTGCTACACCACCTCTCAGATCTCGCCTTAACCTTGCCCACTGATGCTGTATCCATTCGTCTTGCCATCTCTACGGTAATAACCTGATAAAATTGGAATTTATCATACATTTGCTTTTGTTCATGGTGTCTTATGGTCATCTCCTTTCTTTAGCCAGATGCACCTGCCACTCAAGATGGGGTAGAAAGCCTTCTACAGAAATTTGCCGCCCAGGAGTTGATTGAGGTAAAGCGAGGTCTCCTACAAGATGACGCACATCCCACTCTCGTAACCTATGCTGACCACTCCAAGCTGTCTGCCATGATGGGGGCTGTGGCAGAAAAGAAAGGCCTTGGAGAGGCAGCAGGGACTATCACAGGGCAGAAACGGCGTGCAGAGCAGGACTTGACTACAGTGGCTACCTTTACCAGCTCTTTAGCATCTGGTCTGGGCTCGTCAACATCAGAACCAGCTAAGGAGCCAGCTAAGAAATCAAGGAAGCACGCTGCCTCAGATGTTGACCTGGAGATAGAAAGTCTTTTGAACCAACAGTCAACTAAGGAACAGCAGAGCAAGAAGGTAGGGATTGTGTGAAAACACCCACATTCCTCAGTTACAGCCCTGACTTGTTACTGTTTGCACAAGGAGTATTTCTTAGAATTAAGACATAGAGCAGTGGTTCTCAACGGGAATGATTTTCCTCTTCCCCAAATGTTTAGTGGTGGCTGGGTCCAATGTTATCACAGTATGGTAGAGTGCTATTGGCACTGAATAGATAGAGGATCTGGAACGTAGGGGCTAAAACTTTTGCTAAACATGCTACAATGTATAGTAGGACCCCTTCTGTTCTTCCTTCCCCAAATAAAACTGTCTAGTCATTTTGAGGAATTCCTTATTTACAGAATCTGGATGAATCCTCAAAAGAGGATTCAGAGAAAACAGAAATTCAAATAAATACTCATTTGGACCAAGTTGGAAGTTGATGAAATTATCAATACAGTGGTTCTGATTCGAACTACATTGAATTCTTGTTTGCTGCCAACTTTTAATGTAGTTTTAAATAGTTTGGCCTTTGATGATGATAACCAGAGTTCTCCTTTACAGAATTATTGAATAGACTGAGTTAAGCAATAGAATACTCGCACTGTGCCTTTCTTAGTTACCCAGTCAATACTAATTAGCTTTTTTGAGGGAAAGTTACTCTTTTAGGGAGGTAAGATCCGCTTACTGCTCAGTTAAAGAAACCAGGCTTTTTGCATTTGAATTCCATTCTAAATGCTTGTGAGGAGGACGGAGCCCATTCCAACTCTCTACATGGTTCATTCACCTTATTCTTCAGACATTATGTGATTAGACTTGTGGAGGCAGTTCAAGGGCTGATTTATCTACAAACCCTTAAGACCAAGGCTACTTCTGTCACAGGTCAGTCAGGAGATCCTAGAGCTATTAAATACCACAACAGCCAAGGAACAGTCCATTGTTGAAAAGTTCCGCTCTCGAGGTCGGGCCCAGGTGCAAGAATTTTGTGACTATGGGACCAAGGAAGAGTGCATGAAAGCCAGTGATGCTGATCGGCCTTGTCGCAAGCTGCACTTCAGGTCTCTTGGGAGGGAATGAGGTGGGGAGGGTTTTCCAGAAGCAGTAACTCCTTTGCAGCACATTCTTCCTGCCTTCGGAATGGCTACTGTATGAGAAGGAATACAGGCTCACTTGCAAAAAGGAAAACTTTCTAGTCGAGCATCTGGGTCTCTGAGTAACAATGAAAGCTAAAGTCTGGAAGGAAGGTAGTCCTAGGAGAAATCAGGAACCTGGGCTTAGGGCGTGTTTTACCCTGAAGTAATGAGCCAAGGTCCTTCCTGGACTCTCTTCTTTCTTTTAGTAAGAGAAGAAGTCTGTGTTGAGACAGGGTTTCATAGCTCAGGCCGGCCGTGCCGAGGAGGACCTTTCTGATATCTGGCTCTAGTTATCAGTGCTGGGATGATAGCCCAAGCCACTGCCCCCCAGATAAGTCTTCATTCAGGAAGAGCTAAAGTGCTTTAGTGTAACAGTACAGAAAATTGGGGGAGAACAAGAAATTTTGCACTTGAATTGTATACTCTACTTCTGAGTACCGTCTTGATTCTGATTCCGTCTTATTTTCCCAGACGGATTATCAACAAGCACACTGATGAGTCTTTAGGTGACTGCTCTTTCCTGAACACCTGCTTCCACATGGACACCTGCAAGTATGTCCACTATGAAATTGACGCCTGTGTGGATTCTGAGAGTCCTGGCAGCAAGGAGCACATGCCGAGCCAGGAGCTTGCTCTTACACAGAGCGTTGGGGGCGACTCCAGTGCAGACCGACTCTTTCCACCCCAGGTACCACATGTCTGCACAGGCTGGGAAAGCCTACTTGGAAGATAGATACTTAAACTGAGTAGGATAGCCATATGTGTAAAAAAACAGGGAACAAGTTAGCAATCTGGCTTACTGATGGGAGGGGATAGGAGTGCTTGAGTTAGAGGGCTCGGGACCGCGGTCTGTGAAAGAAGGAAAGATGACCACCTACTACCTCATGCAGTGGATCTGTTGTGATATCCGCTACCTGGACGTCAGTATCTTGGGCAAATTTGCAGTTGTGATGGCTGACCCACCTTGGGATATTCACATGGAGCTACCATATGGGACGTTAACAGATGACGAGATGCGCAGGCTCAATATACCAGTACTACAGGATGATGGCTTTCTTTTCCTCTGGGTCACAGGCAGGTAATATAATCCAGATATGTAGGTACGGGCAGAGTGAAAACTAGGTAAAACCCTGGGACTCTCAGGCATTCGATTAAATGTGTCACAGACTTAGGAGGCCTGCCCCTTCCAATGGGGTCTGTTTATAGCACTAATACTTGGGATTCTTGATTTTAGAAAAATAAGGTCTCTCAGATTAGCTACTACTTCGTTTTTTCATTCTACTCAGTTGCCCCAGTGATGTAAATGCTTCTGACATTTATAATACGTAAGATATTCTGAAGGGACAATTATGGAAACATGGGCAAACTGTTTAACCCTTCCGTCTTTTAGGGCCATGGAATTGGGCAGAGAATGTCTGAACCTCTGGGGGTAAGTAGAAACTGTGTTTCCTTTTTGAGGGAGATGTAATTTGAACTGTGAGATGCGTGTCCCTTCTCTCAGTGCCTCTGCTTCTAGTGCTGTGCCTCAGCCGTGAGGCTGGTTAAGCTCACGTTCTCTCCTATGCTCCACAGTTACGAGCGGGTGGACGAGATCATCTGGGTGAAGACCAATCAGCTGCAGCGCATCATCAGAACAGGCCGGACGGGCCACTGGCTGAACCACGGGAAGGAGCACTGCTTGGTGAGTAACAGCAGGAGGAGGAACTGCTCAGGACAGAGAGCTGTGGCTTCATAAAGTAACCATGTTCTCTGTGATGAGCAGGTTGGTGTCAAAGGAAATCCCCAAGGCTTCAACCAGGGTCTGGATTGCGATGTGATTGTAGCTGAGGTATGTGTCTAAAGTTTTCAGATTTTCAATTCAATACTCCTGTCAGATAGTCTCATTTGGATAACACAGACCAGGCTAGAATTGCAATCTTGAGTAACTTTTTAAAAATTTATTTCATGTGTATCAGTATTTTGCCTGCATGTATGGCTTTATGAGGGTGTCATGAGCTGCCATGTAGGTGCTGGGAATTGAACCCGGGTCCTCTGGAAGAGCAAGAAGTGCTCATAACCGTTGAGCTATTTCTCATCTATTGGGCAATCTTGAATAACTTAAAGTAGCTTGAGTTTTTATTTTCTAGGTTCGTTCCACCAGTCACAAACCAGATGAAATATATGGCATGATTGAGAGACTGTCCCCTGGCACCCGAAAGATTGAGTTATTTGGACGACCACACAATGTGCAGCCCAACTGGTAACATTACTAGACAACAGGCTAGTGCCTTCCCACCTCTGCCTCGCCCCCCCAAAAAAACCTGTATAGTCAAAGACAGAAGTCACTGAGTTGTGTAATTTCTGGTAGTCTACAAATGGGCTTTAAAAACTCAGATGGCTTAAGCTTATGTTTAAATCATTTTACTGGAATCTACAACATTCATTAGAACGGAAAGGGCTATTCTTAAAGTTTTAACTGCCCAAGGATCTTCAGCTATTCTGTCGCATATATTAAATCTGCCCCCTAGTGGCTACTAAGTATTTAATCTGTCAGTTTTAATGCTTGACTCCAATGGCTGGCATTTTAATTATCCAAGGATTATTCACTAGCAATGACTGAATAAAATAGGTCTGGCTAGCATCAATTACTAATCCTTAGATATACAGATCCCAATCCAGCTGGATCTCAGGGCATGAGACTGAAGCAGGAGGATTGCAAACTTAAGGTCTGCCTAGGCTACATAATGAATCCAATTTAGTTAGAAGTCTCAAAAGGGAAGGGGGCTGGCAGCTCAGTGTTAAGAGCATATGTTTAAGATGCCTAGGTTCAACCCTTAGGACCACCACCAAAGAAATTAAAATGAAAAATCCAGTCAGTTTTTCTTTTTTTTTTCTTCTTTTTCCTTTTTTCCTTTTTCTTTTTTTTTCGGAGCTGGGGACCGAACCCAGGGCCTTGCGCTCTACCCCTGAGCTAAATCCCCAACTCCGCTATGATCTTTTTAAAAATTGACATGGGCTGGGCATAGTGGAGTCTACCTTTAGCCCCAGCACTTGGGAGGCAGAGGCAAGTAGATCTCTGAGTTCAAGGTTAGCTTGGTCTACATGGAGAGTTCTAGGACAGCCTAAGAATACAGAGAGAAACCCTGAGAGCTAAAGAAACAAAACCTGGCATGGCCATTTGGTGGCAGGAGGTGTCACCAGAATATTTTAACAGTATTAAGCCCTTACAGATTTTGGTTTGCCTTTTGTTCCCCCGTTTTAGGATTACTCTTGGAAACCAACTGGATGGGATACACCTTCTGGACCCAGATGTGGTTGCCCGGTTTAAGCACAGGTATCCAGATGGTGTCATCTCTAAACCTAAGAACTTATAGGAGACATTGAGAGCCATGGCTCCACAGGCCGCCTGAAGAGAAGCGCTTATGCAGTGTCCCCCACCCTGTACATAAATAAAAGTCTGTATTATAATTGGCATTTTTGAAGTGAAATTCTGGCTTTCTACTTACTGTGTGTCCTTGTGCCACTCTTTTCTTAGCATGATTCATTATAAGTAAAAGAGGAATTCATTAGCTTTGAGTGTTCAAACTAGGTATATGGAGCAGCATTAGCATGTTAACTGTTGTACACCAGACTACACAGGTTCACAGTGCTCAGCAGTTAGTGCCATAAGCAGGGTTAGTTTGAATTCCACCACGCATATGGTGTCCTACTTTTGCTGGTTTGTTAGTCGGCAGCTTCTTTCTAAGAAAGAATACCTCCAACTAAAAGAGCTTGATATAAAGAACGGCCTATGCAGTATTGTAAATGAATGCACATTTAAAAGATGTTTCATCACAGATTCTTTACTTTGTAAACCTCTTATTAGGGTTATAGAGTTCTGCTTCTTACATGCAAAACTGGTAACCAAGTCAGGTAAAGAAATACTTGTAGAGAGAGAGGGTTCTGGATGATGTCTTTCCCCTCTAGTTCAATGTGCTAAGACTGAGACAGAAACAGAATTTGTTTCTGTCAAGGGCAGGGAGGGCAGGGAGGTGAACCTTAAGATAGGACCTCACTAGGTAACCCTGGCTAACTTCAAACTCAGAGATCCAGCCTGCCACTGGCCTCCCAGGTTCTAGGAGTAGAGGAGAGCACCACCACACCCAGTCTGTTTTTTGAGACAAAGTCTACTATGTAAGTTCAGATTGGCCTTTAACTCAAAAATCTTCCTATAGCCACCTCCAAAGTACTAGGATTAAAGGCATGGGCCACCATGTTCTGGATGACCTTGAGCTCCTGATCTTCCTGCCTGGGGTCTGAACTCAGAGCTTTGTAGTGCTAAGCCATAACTCCAGGTCTACAAGCCTTCATCCTTGAATCACTGTGTATATTAATAATAGTAGGTTATTATACATTTTATTTTAAATCAGTATTTTCATTTCTCCTTCATTTGGGATTTAAACCCAATGCACTTTACCACTGAGCTGTAATCCTAAGCCTTTATTATCTCAGTGCTGTTTCCTCCTAGAACAAAGCTAAGCACTCTCCCAATAACATTTAGTCCAGTCCTCTGACAATTTTACTGACATTTCTTCTAATAACCCCTATCATCTGCTCCCATCGCCCTTCCCTGTGCTTGTGATAAGCTGGTAATTTTGTTTACAGTTGAGTAAAAAGCAATTCTAAATTACAGTAAATTTGCTGGCTCTGCTACATAGTCTGGCCGCTGCTGAAGAAAGAAAAGGGAGGTGGAGGCATGAAGGACTATTGGTAAAGGTCAGGCACTACCAGAAGCCCAGCTTATGTGTCAAAAGCAGGCTTTGGGACTCATGTCCGGCAGATGAATCTTCAAGGCTTGGAGAAGAGGAAGGCTACTTCACAAATACCACAGAGTTCGGATTTCTAGAGGCCACCCAGGCCAAGAATACATCCCTAAGAGAGAAAGATATACACAAACTTATTATAACAAAACCATATCCAAACATTCCCTACTCTCAAAAGTATAACATCATCAGGTAGCCTAAAAGGTACATGTGGTGGGTGGTGTCCATCCTTCTCATAGAGGGCACACATGCCGTTTCTCAGATATAGTACTTTCCTTGGGATATTTTTGGTAGAAGGGCAAAGTTTTCACTTACTACTCTTTCCCCTTAGCATTTACTCTGCTGCTTTCCCCTTAACCATCCCTTACCAATTTCTTTGACACTGGTAACTGAAATCAGGACCTTACCCATGCCAGGTGAGCAGTTGTCAGTTGAGCTAAATACTCATCTCTAAGCAGATGGGAGCATCTCTAATCAGATATCCACCCATCCATCTACCCACCTACCCAGCCACCCAGCCACCCACCCACATATATCAAGTGGCTCTGCCTAGTAAGGTCATGCCAGTACACACTCACGGGTACCATGCTCCTCACCAGTTTAGCTTCCCTAACTTGAGTTAGAAGGACGGTTAAACTCACCTGCAGTGCTTTACCACACACTCATTGCTGCAGTATTCGTTGTCCCAGTCCTTACTGATAACAGGAGGGTTCTCGCAACCAGACCTCACACATCGAGGCTGAGGGGACAGTGTCACAGGGGATCCACTCACCAATTCAACATCCATCTGGGAAGGGGACTCCACCTTAGAACAGGGAGCATGACAAGAACGGATTAGAGTGCTACTACCTCGTCAGAACATCTGCCACACCCCTTATAGAAGGAGTTTCTCATTTATAACCAGGCTTACGGCTCCAGGAAGCAGAATGAAGTCTTATGAATTTCGTTTTAAAATAGCTTTATAAAGTGAAGCTGACACGCAGAGGCAGGAGAATCAGGTTCAAGTCTATCTCTGGCTACACAGTGAGTCCACATGTCCTGGCCAACATGGGACCTTATCTTAAAAAAAAAAAAAAAAAAAAAAATTAAAAAACAAACAAAAGAAAAACCAAAATAAGACTTACCTCAGGAACTACATCTGCAATCATTTCACAGATTGTCTCAGGAGAGGTTGCCTCTACTGTGTGGGCCTCGGGGCTGCTGTTCATAGGCTGCTCAGGGCTGCTTTCTACAGTTGGAGGGAGCACTGTAGCCTGCATTTTCAGAGCAGGTGGAGGCGCGATCTTGCTCTGCAGAGGAGGCGGCTGCTGCTGCAGGTTGATTCTAACTTTCTGAGGTGGAGGCTGCTGCATGGCCTGAAGGGGAGGAGGTTGCTGGAGAATGGTGACTTGCTGTTGAGTTGGGGGCTGAGGCATCTGTTGCAATGGAGGAGGCTGCAGGCGGGGTGGAGGCAGTTGCATAGAAGCAGCGGCAGCTGCTGCTGCCTGCAACACTGACCGAGTGACAATCTGGGCCTGCTGGCTTGGCTGAATAGTAGCTGTACTTGTTTGGCCCAGCTGGAGCCCACGGGAGGTAACCACTGTGGCTGGGATAACAGTAACCATTCCTCCTTGAGACATGGTAATAGAAGAAGGCAACATTTGTTTGGTAATAATCAATTTGGTGATATTGGGCTGACCTCCAGGCCCAGAAGATGCCTGGTTTGCCACATAAGATGAAAGCGTGGAATTAACTACAATGCAAGGGGACAAAGCAGGGGACTCCGTTGAGGCTGGTGCTGGAGATGCTGGGTCAGCAGTAGTCACAGGAGGTGGTGAAGGAGTCTGTGACTGTGGCACAGGATCTAATTCCACTGTTTCCACAGTAGCCTAAAAAAAGACCAAAACAAAAAGGCAGCACGTAATTTACTCTCCACTGTAGCGCACATTCATTCTCATTACAACATGAAAAGTTATCATGGAAAAATACTTCCTTAAGTAAACACTGGAAATAATGGATAAACTAAAAGTGATTGTGCGTGTGTGTGTATGAATGATTTACCTATAACAATTAGAAAAAAAGTAATTGCCTTAAGGCATGTATTTATTGTAACCTTACCTGACACTCCTGGTTGTCTTTATAAGCAGCTAGTGCCTTGAGATACTCTTTCTTGGCAGCTTCAGTTTTCCGCTTGTACACCTACAGGAAAGAGTGTTTCAGATGAACCCCTGCTAAGTCTGGTAAGTGTATTGTCCATCAGGAACTCAGTTCAACCTCTCACGGAGGTGAACAGCTCCATGACCATATAAAGCATAAAACCATTTCCAATAATTTACTTAGCTCAACACTGCCCAACTCAGGAAATTTCCCCTAGGACACGTGTAAGCTGTCAACGATGACCTCGAGAGTCCTTACCTCTTGTATGTCTCTTCTCACACCAAAGCTGAAGGCTGTTTTCCCTGTTACTGAATCTGGGCTATCTCTGTGACTTGTTTGATCATTAGAATGTTAGATATCTATGAATTTGAGGCCAGCCTGGTCTACAAAGCCAATTCCAGGACAGCCAGGATCCCACAGAAGCCCCGTCTTAAAAAACAAAACCCCCCAAAGCCACACGAAAGGCTACAAGGAATAACACAGCAACTAACAGATGGACGGAAGTATCTGCCAGCTCTAGCCAGCCACACTCCATCGTTTGGTTAAAACAAATTCAGCCTTCTGTTTAGATATTGAGGATTTGCTTTGACAGAAGATACAGGCACAGAGGGTAATGATAATTACAGCTATCTTCAGTTTACATGCCTTGATGATTCATACCCTCAACCCCCGCCAACACACATACTCCACAAGCTAGCCTCGAAACTCATGATCCTCTCTCTCTCTGCCTAAGTGCTAGAACCACAGCAGTTTCTCTTTCCTAAAGGCTAAAGAGATGGTGTATATGTGTCTCAGTGTTGTTGACGCCAAATAGCTATTCGACCCTGCCCTCCCCTCCCAAGTACAACTGGGACTACATGCATATGCCACTATTACCAGTTGATTTTTTTAAAATTCTGTTTGAATCTAGGGAACACACACACACACACACAAGGACACAAGGGAAAACACACACACACACACACACACACACACACACACACACGGTTTTCAAGCTTACACTTAATGAGAATACCATTAATGAAACTATACCTGAAACTTTGAGGGGCAGTTTCAACGTGTAACTTACCAAGAAATATCTTAACTTTACAAATAGAAAAAACACAAGGCTTTGGAAAGTTAGCCTAAAAACTAACCAGTTAAAGACAGAAGAACAGAAGAGGAATCAGGCACTACTGGATGTTACTTGGAATTTCAAGTTAAGGGGACAAGACTGCCCAACTGTATCATTTAGAAGCTCTATGACCTTAACTGGGCAGAGAACCTCAGAGTCCCTCTTTATATCTTCTCCTTCCTTCCTTCCTTCTTTCCTTCTCTCTCTCTCTCTCTCTTTTATTTTTTTTTTTTTTTTTTTTTTTTTTCTTCTTTTTGAGACAGGGTTTCTCTGTGTAGCCGTGGCTGTCCTGGAACTCACTCTGTAGAGCAGGCTAGTTCAAACTCAAAAAGTCTGCTTGCCTCTGCCTCCTGAGATTAAAAGCATGCATCACCACACCTGGCAGAATTCACCATTAGTAAAAGGAGAATTATTTTACAGCTTTGGAAAGATGCAGTATTTTTATAATGAAATTTTATTAGTTACTTATTCTGTGTGTACATGTGTATGCTCTTGGGTGTGCATGTAGAGATTAGAGGACAAGGTAATTCTTCCCTTTCACCATGAAGAATATTGGGTTCAAGATCATCAGATGCCTTTACACAGTGGGTGCCAATTCGCAGTCCCACGTACAGTTGGGATTTTTTTAGGGTAGAGATTTAGCTCAGGAAGAGAACAGACACTTAGCATGTATAAAGCCTTGGGTCTGTTACCCAGCACAACAACAATAACCAAATTAAAATGATTTTTTTCCTGAATCTTCTAAGATAAAGTGTGTGAGTCAGGCAGTGGTGACTTACAACTTCAATCCCAGCACTCAGGAGGCAGAGGCAGGTGGACCTCTATTTGAGGCTAGCCTGCTCTACAGAGTGAATTCCAGGACAGCTAGGCTATACAGAGAAACCCTGTATGGAAACAAATGTGTTGATGCCATTAACAAAGAGCCCTCTGACAGGTAAAGATGTGTGGTAGTTTGAATCAAGAATGGCCCTCATGGGCTGGAGAGATGGCTCAGTGGCTAAGAGCACTGACTGCTCTTCCAGAGGTCCTGAGTTCAATTCCCAGCAACCACATGGTGGCTCACAACCATCTGTAATGAGATCCATGCTCTCTTCTAGTGTCCACTGAAGATAGCAACAGTGTACACACATAAATCTTAAAAATAATCTTAAAAAAAATTGCCGCCCCCCCCCCCACTTAGCCACCAGAGACTTGCACTGCTTGAGTAAGACTGGGCAGTGTGGCCTGTTGGAGGGAGCATGTCACTGGAAGTGGGCACTGAGGTTCTAAAGGCCAAGCTGGGCCCACTGTCCCTGTTTCTGCTGACAGCAGATCAGGATGTAGAACTCTCAGCTACTTCTATGCTGCATGCCCCATGATGAGAATGGACTAAACCTCCGAAACCATAAGCAAGCCCCAATTAAATGCTTTCTTTTACATGAGTTTTCTCGTGGGCTGGAGAGATAGCTCAGTGGTTGAGAGCACTGACTGCTCTTCCAGAGGTCCTGAGTTCAATTCCAAGCAACCACATGGTGGCTCATAACCATCTGTAAAGAGATCTGATGCCCTCTTCTGGTGTGCCTGAAGACAGCTACAGTGTACTTATATATAATAAATGAATAAATCTTAAAAAAAAAAAAAAACCAAAAGTGGGCTGGAGAAATGGTTCAGAGGTTAAGAGCACTGACTGCTCTTCCAGAGGTCCTGAGTTCAATTCCCAGCAACCACATGGTGGCTCACAACCATCTGTAATGGGATCTGGTGCCCTCTTCTGGCTCTCAGGTGTACATGCAGATAGAGTACTCATACATAAAATGATTAAATAAAAAAAAGTTGCTGTGATCATGTCTCCACACAAACAGAGTACTGAATAAGGTTCTGTCCACTTAAAGATGTTTACTACCCACAATTCACCTGTTTTTGCTCTTCTCCAAGACTGTCCCACATGGAAGCCACAATCTTGGAAACCTCCCCAAAGGTTGCATTCGGGTTCTGTCCCTTGATGGCTGCCTGAGTATCTCGGAAGAACAGTGCATACGCAGAGACTGGCTTTTGAGGTTCATTAGGGTCTTTCTTTTTTCTCTTCTTGGGAGCCTTTTGCTTTTTCCCTGTTTCCACTACCACTGTCTTCTGGGCAGGAAGTTGCTGTCGGAGAAAAATGGAGAGAATTAAAAGTCAGCAGAAGGGAAGAACTGGGTCTGGAGACCTTTAAGAAAAGGGTTTGATAGGAGCAAACTATGCTGGAGATGGCTCAGCAGTGGGGAGGTGGGGGAAAGCACACACAGCCGTGGCATCTAAGAGAAACGGAAGCCATGGTTCTGAACGTCACTTGAGGCTCACTAAGGACAGTGACTGAGATGGGAACCCAGAACCAAGGACAGATGACTGGCCTTTGCATGACAAGCATTTCCCTACAGTAACAGAAATGACTTTGGCAGGGAAGGCCTCACCCTCCGGAAATCATCAACACCATCCTCATGAAGTGAATTGGTAGGTGAAGGAGTAGTTGAAAGACGATCCTCAGGTGACTGGGCAGGTGGCAAGATGGTGCCACCTCCTAAACTCAAACCAAGCTGAGAACTCAGTTCTGACTGATCAATAGTGGTCAACTGGCTGTGTCCCATTAAGCCAGATGTCATGTCTGTCATCGGTACATCAATTGTAACAGGTGGGTTGGCACTATACTGAGTTCCTATGGAATGGTCCAGGTCCTGAGAGAAGCAGAAGGACTAATTAAACGCTAAGTATTAAAATACAATGTCCCCTCCTTATAAATCCCTGGGCTTACGTAGACTCTCATCATTTAAATCCTACAGAACAGCAGATCATCTGTCTGCATAAAAAACATGTTAGGGGCCAGGCTTGGCGTTACCGGCCCTGAACTCCAACACTGGGAGATAAGAGCCAGATGGTGAAAGCTCTGAGTGTGAGGCCAGCCTCATTCACATATGCAAGTTCCAAGTCAGTAGGGCTACATAGTGGGAACCTAACTCAAAAACAGAAAAGGACAAATAACTCATTCCATGTATCTGTGGGTACTGTACAACATACAAGCTAAACCCACTTGTATTTCTGTAATAACAGTTCTTGAAGTTGTAATGCATGGGCAATGACAGCAGAGAAGCTGAAGTGGAGACAGATGTCTGTCATCAAACAACGAGATGGAGACGTGCTACTGACGAAATGCTTGACACCTTAAAAGTTTATATTAGAGTCTACAATTGCTATATTTGGTTCAGCCCATTTTTTAATAAATCACTCAATGCGACACTTACACATTAGAATTCCAGAATATGAAGGCTATTACGAAAAACAAAACCCTTTTAAAACTTAAATAATTTTCATTTCAGAATATCCAACATTGGATATTTTATAATTTAAAATTATTTTTTTCAAGAAAATTGCAATCAGGTAAAATGAAGTCTTTGTCGTTCAGTCTTTAGCTATAACACTAGGAAAGAGGTACCACCCATGTTTAGCAGGCAATAGGGATTAACTTTTGTCTTCCTTGAACCACTCCTATGAGCCTGGGTGAGCTTACCCCTGTGTTACTTCTTACCATAGTCAAGCCCCCACTCAGGAGCCCCCCGCCCTGCTCCATCAGGCCATGGGTCATGCCCACAGGCATGTCCAATGTCTGGACCCCGTATTGAGCTGAGAAGCTGCCATCCTGGGAAGAGGAGGGGTCTGCCAGGTCATCAAAGTGGCCAACCACATCTGAAACAGCCAGTGAGGGATCAGAGTCCAAGGAGATAGGTGGGATTTCAAATTCCTCATCGCCCAAGCTTGGTGTATGGAATGTCTGCATGGAAAAATGGGGAAAGAATTAGTAGGAAGAGGAGAAATACTTCACTTTGTAACAAGATTCCGTAGACCACAGTTTACAAATAAAGCTCTTTTTAACCTTCAGATCTGTGGCCATGTCATACACCTGAGAATCCAACCCATTTCCTCTTTTCAACCTTTGCTAGCTTTGTCTTAAATTACTTCTCCTGTTCTAGTAAAATCAGCACAAAGAAGGAAACCGTCTACGATGCTTAATATCCACTACCGATGCTAAGAGACGCCAGTTATTTCACAACTTTAGACCACAGAAATTCGCTGTTCACCAACCAATCACTTTGTTGTTCTAGGGTTCATTTAGAGCAAATCCTAAAAGATAAAGCCATGGAAAACTTACCTACTCTGAAATATTTGCACTGAAGAGTTTCTTAGGACCATTATTTCAGTGTTAGCAACACAATTCTTAGTACATGATAATAAAAAAAGGATGGATATGAGCTACAGAGTGAAGTGAGGCCAGCACGCCTCACTCAACACAACAAGACCCTGTCTAAAAAACCAAAAGGTAAACAAAGGAGGAAAGATTAGTGCACCTGGCTAAAGACTGGTCCCTTCCTAAGTCAGACTATAAAATCAATCCTTTCTAGGTTTTGGGTTTGTTCCACACTCTACCCTCTTTTTCTCTCCTCTCTCTATCCGCTCCTTCCTTCCTTCCTTCCTTCCTTCCTTCCTTCCTTCCTTCCTTCCTTCCTTTCTTTCACTTATTTATTTATGTTTAGTTTTTGTTTTTTGAGACAAAGTTTCTCTGTATAATAGCCTTAGCTATCTCAGGACTCATTTTGTACACTAGGCTGTCCTCAAATTTACAGAGATCCTCCAGCCTCTGTCTCCCTAGTGCTGGGATTAAAAGCATGTCCCGTGACACCCAGGTTCTTTTAAAGACCTTGTCTCAAATGACAAGCTTCTTGACTGCTGGAATTATAATTCGTGTCATTACACCCAACCACCCCTATTCTGAATGGGGTCACTATTCCCAGAACTAACAGCAAATATACTATGATATATTAGACAGTTTCCTTGTGGCACTAAAAAACGGAAACAGAAGCATTTGGAGCAATACAATGTTTTAAGTAACAAGCAAGAGGCTTGTAGAAAGAGCTGTGGCTCACCAAGCTCATGACCTTGAACAGGTTTTCCTTATCTATAAAAATGGAGCCTATGGTCTGAACAATGTTGCACACTGGTTTTAGCCTGCAAGAGACGGAGCCAGGGAGGCGACCATGAGTTTCCGCCCAGACAGGGCTGTATAGTTTGTTTCAAGCCATCCTGTGAAAGACCCTATCTCAAGAAAACAAAACCAAGCTGAGTGTGGCAGCACATACCTTTAGTCCTAGCACTCCAGGGGCAATGCCCTTAGTCTAAATGTTCCCAGACTCTGGGCTTCTTTGAGGGAAAAGCCAGTTTGAGGATTACATTTATAAGAATGATGCCAAGGAGCTAGTGAGATGGCTCACTGGGTAAGGTGCATGCCACTATGCTACTAACATGAGTTCAATCCCTGGCCCTTAATGGGAGAGGAAGGGAGAGGGAAGGGAAGAGAGGGAGGGAGAGGGAGAGGGAGAGGGAGAGGGGAGGGAGAGGGAGAGAGAGAGAGAGAGAGAGAGAGAGAGAGGCGAGAGCGACGAGCCGAGAGAGCGAAAATGCACGAGTGATCGCTCACCTGCTCTCCACCCCTCACCACACCTTCAGGACACGCGAACACATATGTAGTAAGTAAATAAAATAAAATGCTATTAAAAATAAAAATAAAGATGATTATTGATTGAGGAAGGCAGAAGAGATGACAACAGTTGAGAACGTTTGCTGCTCTAGAAAAGGACACAGACTCAGTTTCAGCACCCGCTCTGCTCACAACTATCTTTAACTCTAACTCCAGGAGATCAGATACCTTCTGTCCTCTGCATGCACACTTAGACACACAAAGCATGAAAACTAGCATTCCTCCCCTCTCCTCATCCTACTCCCGGTGCTTCTCTATCCTCTTCCCTTTGTCCGGAGGCTCAAACTCAGAATCTTCCACATACTAAGCAAAAACCCTAAAACTGACCTATATACCAGCTATCTATTATTATTTTAAAAAATAGTTTCTTAGAGCTCAGTGGTTTAGAGCATTTGCTGCTCTTCCAGAAGACCAAGAAATGGATTCCCAGCACCCACATGGTGGCTCACAATGTGTATAAATGCAGACCCAGAGGAATCTCTTGCCCTCTTCTGACCTCCACGGGCACCAGGCACGTGGTGCACAGACATAGATGCAGGCACAACACCCATACACATAAAACCTCTCCAGCCCCTATAATTATATATTTGATATAAGTTCTTAACTTGAACACAGTCAATTTTTTTTCTATTATTTTATGGTTAATGCTCCATAGGGGCATTTTCTTTCTGATAATATAAAAACAAAATAAAATAAAAACCAAACAAACTTGAAAAATGACTGTTCTTCAGAAAGAATTGCTTTAAAAGGATCATCTATTTTTTAACTGGTCTGTGATGGCTCAAAATAAGGCTGGAAACACAAAACCCATACATTCATTAGCATAGAGGCTAAAAGCCAGGCATGGTGGTATATATTTTAATCCCAGAACTCAGGAAGCAGAGGCAAATAAAGGCCAGCCTAGTCACACAGCAAGTTTGCTGTCAGCCAAGACCACATAGTGAAACAATTCCCCCTAAAGAAAATGAAAACATAAAGTTTAAAAATTCACTGAGAGGCAGAAACAAGTAGGTGGACAAGTTGTAAGCAACAAGAACAGAGTCCAGGCCTAAAGGAGGCTACTGAAATGGAGCTTAAAACTCAGCTGCATGTCCTCTCCTCTCAACAGAAACCTCACAAGCCGTAACAAAACAAAACAAAGGGCAGGAACAAGCCTGGGAAATCCTTCCTTTTTCTGCCAGTGCTGGATCAAGGTCCAGCACACAGTAGGCCAGTGCTTCTCTCCCTAGTCCCTGGATGTTAAAAGTGCCATCCCTCATGGAGTTAGTCTTTGATCAACTTCAGACACAAGACTGGTAGGAAAAATAGGAAAGCTGTGTTCACTTTTTTTTTCCTTTTCGGAGACATGGTCTCTCTATGTAATTCTGGAACTTAAAGAGATACACACAGGGGTTGGGGATTTAGCTCAGTGGTAGAGCGCTTGCCTAGCAAACACAAGGCCCTGGGTTCGGTCCCCAGCTCCGAAAAAAAGAAAAAGAAAAAACAAACAAACAAACAAACAAAACAAAACAAAACAAAAAAAAGAGATACACACATGCTTCTGCCTCCCGAATGCTGGGATTACAATTATGGATGTGTAACACTACACCCAGCCTTGTATTTACTTTTAAAATGTACTTTCCTATAATAGGACAGTGTGACTTACAGCACTCCAAACAATGAAATTAGACCATAGAAGACCTCTTGGAAGGAACTCGAAATAAAATCACCAAGTGCAAGACTTAGTTTCTTTTCTAACTTTGCCACTCATTTGTGTCACACTTCCCTTTGCTTAGGAAAATATTCAATAAGTTGAAAAAAATAAACCAGCAGCCAGGAGAGCACACCTTTAATCCCAGGTAAGAGTTCTGTTTTGAATGGGAAGAATTCTTTACTGGAAAGGCAGAAGCATGTGGATTTCTTTGAATTTGAGGTCAGCCTGGCCTATATAGTGAGTTCTAGGGCAGCCAGAGCTATGTAAGGTTGTCTTTTATTAAAAAAAAAAAAAAAAAACAACAGCAGCAACAACAACAACAACAAAACAAAACCCAAAAGCAAACTAGCAATTACTTACTGTCAATCATCTCTCAACCATAGGATAAACTTACACAACTACTTTTGGTGCAAAAAAACATACAAATGAATTCACGGCACTTTGGGGGTAGTATATAATCCTCAAAAGAAGGACCCCCGCTCAAGTTCTCAAAAAATGGGAAAATTTCATACACTGCACCTTTTATTTTTGCTTGCCCAAATAAGTGTTGTTATGCTTATAGGAGGAGAATCTGTCAACCAAAAGTTTTTCACAATATCTTAGAGAAGTGGCTCTCAACGTTCCTAATGCTGCATGGACCCTTTACCACAGTTCCTCATGTTGTGGTGACCCCCAACCATAAAATTATTGTCGTTGCTATTTCATAACCAAAAGTTTGCTACTATTATGAATCATAAAGTATGTTTTCCCATGGTCTTAGGCGACCCTTGTTGAAGGCCTTAGAACCTCTGACAACCATTATTTTCTACTTCACACCATCTTTAAAAAGCAAAACAAAACAAACAAACAAACCCTCTTATTATGGTCATTTGACAACTGTAATCCAAAGGGGGAAGTAATCAGTTTGTGAAGAGAAACAGGAAACTGGGAAACAAGTGCTCTCTACTCCTTTTATGTTCTCTAGCAGCTATCTCTTTCCCTCTGTCCTTCCATAGCAAAGCAAACAGAAGCCACGTCAGTTAAGGTTAACCACTTCGATCAGAGAAGACCTTTCAAATGAAAGAGACCCACATAGAGTTCAAGAATTAACAACTGTCCGAGGTTAATCCCTGCTAGATGAACTACTATCTTTATCTTGATTTCTTTACTGAAAAAAAATTTTTTTCTTGCTGTCTCCCAAGATTGTTAGTTATTTCACCCCAACCAAAGAACAATTCCATTCGTTCTTTCTACTTGGAACAGAGAAACTCTTTAAGGAAATAGGCTGTTTTTTCAACATCCTGGTTTTCTGATGACAGCCGCTTTCCGTTCTTCCCCGGTCCACAGTCCTTAGAGGTGCTCGAAGCCTCGGACACTGTCCCCCTTCAGCTCCCGCCAGCCCCCGCGCTCACCCCCACCGTCCCCCCCAACCGCTGCCTAGGCCCTCCGGCGCCCCAGCATCAGCAGCTTTTGCTCACCTCGGCCCCTGACAGGAAAGGGTGCGAGGGCCCAGTGATCGTCAGGTAATTGTCATTTCCTCCGGGAAACTGTAAACCAAAAGAAAGCCGCGGGGATAAGTGAGCGGAGCAGGGGCGTGCTGAGACCCCAGTCCTCCCAGCACTCCCGAGCCCCCCTCGCTCCTCAGCATTCTCGCTTCTGCTTCCACCAGTCGGCCACGAACCCTCATTAACCCTCCAGACTTAGCCCCTACCTCCATCTTCACAACACCACCACCAGCGTCTCAGCGACTCCGCGTCCGCATCGCTCCCACCGCCCCCACTAAGTTCCGAGAGCGTCACTTCCTCAAGGAGTAGCGTCGCTCTCCGGTGATTGGACCGAGTCAAGGGACGCAACCAGTCGCTAGCCGAGCTGCCCGAAGGTCGCTGTCGCCCCCTGGAGCTTGGTGGGATAATGGCATGTAGAAGAGCGTGGGGCGGCCCTAGAGGCGGTGTCCTGGATTCGGGATCCGGCGAAGATTTCTGGGGAGAACAATAGAGACGCAGCTTGAGCTAGAAGGGCTGGAGTGGAGGCAAATAAGGAGATCCGTAGATTGAGCGGCTAGAGAGGTCGGAGGTAAGTGGCTGTGGAAATCGGGAGGACCCGGAACACGGACACCTCGGGACCATGACTTACGCTTATCTCTTCAAGTACATCATCATCGGAGACACAGGTAACCCGCCAACGGACCGCCTTCGGGCCTGGGGCGGGGATCCTACCTCCAAAATCGGCTTGGGGGCGGGGCGGGGCGAGCGGAGTTGAGTGGAGGGGGCGGGGCGAGCTCCGGGGGCGGGGCTCTGCCCCTCCCTTAGACCCTGTGCCCCTCCTGGGAGCCTGCGGCTTCCCGGGTGACCTGCATCTAATGCACACTGTTCTTTTTCAGGTGTGGGGAAGTCATGTCTCCTCCTTCAGTTTACCGACAAGCGGTTCCAGCCTGTGCACGACCTCACAATAGGTAAGCTTATCTCCTCGTCCCAGAGCAGATAAAAGCAAGCTCGCAAAACTGCGAAAGGAGAAAGTTAACAGTCTCGGTATTCTAAATAAAAAGTTAACTTCTCGCTACCTTTGTCTGAAGTCATGGTATATGAAAAACGATAAAAGCTGGTAAGTGGAGTACCGGTAAATGATTGAAAGGTAACTTTAGAGATGGGTGTAAGATACATACTAGTCGTAGGGTTTTTTTCTTCAAATGCAACTTGAATGCTTAATGGAAAATTTCCACAGAAACATGCTTATTAAACTCATCCGTAGTTTGTGGTTAACTACCAGCCTCACATGCTTTTCAAAGGAAACACCGACCGATCCTTTTAGGACTGGAGAGGTAAAAGCCAATGTAAGGATCTTTCCAGTTCTTCCTCCACCTCTACCTCCTTTTTCCTCCACCTTTTCTTCTTTTGGAGGCAAATTCTGGCTATTTAGTTCATACTAGCCTCAGATTCACTATATAACCCACACCGGACACGAACTCCCAGAAATCCTCCTGCGTTAGCCTCCAAGCGCTATGATTACAGGCATGTACCATCTCATGGGCTTTCTTAATAAGTTTGTTTTTGTCCCGAGACTGGCTTTGAACTCCATGGGTAATCTGACAATGACTTTAAATAAGTCTCGATCTTCCTACCTCTACATCTTAAATGCTGGGATTAGATATGAAGTACTGTGCTCAGCCTGTTTTTTTAGTTTCTTACTCATTGAAATTACATTCTTTTTTTTTTTTCCTTCTTTTTTTCGAGCTGGGAACCCGACCCAGGGCCTTGCAAGCACTTGGCAAGCGCTCTACCACTGAGCTAAATCCCCAACCCCTGAAATTACATTCTTATTGTTCTAAAAAAAAAAAAAAAAAAAAAAAGGGGGGGGGCTGGGGGTTTTAGCCCAGGGGAGAAGCCCTTACCTAGGAAGGGCAAGGCCCTGGGTTCGGACCCCACCCCCAAAAAAAAAACCAAAAAAAAAAAAAAAAAAAAGAAAAGTTGACAGTGATTTTTCTTCAAAAAAAAAATCTTGATTTTTGTTGAGGTAACAGGTATTTTATATAGCACCTTAAAGTAAAAATATTTATATAGAGAATATATTTACATAGGATGACTGAATCAGTACTGTATCATATCTAAAAGCAAGCTAGATTAGTAATCTTTCTTGGAAATATGAATTCAAATGCTATGTGCAAAATACTATTTTGAAAATAGAAAAGGGGATGAATTGTCTGCTTATGATGCAGTGAGGGGTTTTTTGTTTGTTTGTTTTTTAAATATTGTCCTTGAAAGAGATGAATTTTTGCCTTGAAATAGAAAAATACCAAAAGGTGTATCAGTTTTTCAGTTTCTATACTGCTTTGAGAGTCGGTATTACCAATGTACTCTGGGAATTACTGATGGTTGAAGATATTTTGTCCTTGAAGACCTGTTTCTTAGGCAGCTTCCTTAATTGCAAATGAAAATAGTTTTAGACTTGCAGTTAAGAAGTGCTACTTCAGACACAGAACTAGTAGTCAGCACTCTGACTACTCTTGAGGCATGTGTGTGGGCGCGCATGTGCATGAGTGTGCAGGTGCCCATTGAGCCCGGAAAAGGGTATTGGATCCCTTGGAGTTGGAGTTACAGGCAGCGATGAACTAACTGATGAGGGAGACCAGTTCCAGTCCAAGATCATACACTCTTTGCTTTTACTGCTGAGCCATCTCTTCAGTCCTGTGCCCAGTTTTATGTGGTGCTGATTGAATCCAGGGCTTCCTGCATTCTAGGCCAAGCAATGTGTCAAGTGAGCTATATCCCCCGTCCATGGATTTTTAATTCTAGAAAAGAAACTAAAAGGAACACAGATTCAATTGGAGCAATAAGCACTATTGGACTGGATGTCAGTGAGTGAAGACAAAGGACTTGCTATTTTAACAGTGGGGAACAGTATGAGCTTCTAGATTAATGTGTGTGTGTGTGTGTGTGTGTGTGTGTGTGTGTGTGTGTGTGTGTGTGTGTTCATCACAGTCATAGTCATTCTCTTGACCTTCTCTGACAGGTGTGGAGTTTGGAGCACGTATGGTCAACATTGATGGAAAGCAAATCAAACTGCAAATCTGGGATACGGTAAGAGAAGGCAAAACAGTTTAGTACCAGACCAAGACCCAGCTATACCAATAAAAGCTAATGCAGCCATGTGCAGTGCTAAGACACCTGTAGTTTTTTTTTGTTTGTTTGTTTGTTTTTTTGTTTTTTTATGGAGCTGGGGACTGAACCCAGGACCTTAGGCAAGTGCTCTACCACTGAGCTAAATCCCCAACCCCGACACCTGTAGTTTTAAAACTGTAGGATGAGGCAAGAAGCCCAAGAAAGGCCAAGCCAGGAGGGATTACATACTGAGATATTCAGGTCAAAAACCAAGTGTTATACCTTTTTTTATTTTAAATGATTTGACTCACAGGAAGGTAGAAGCAAGTAGATCTCTAAGAGCAGCCTGGTCTACAAAGTGAGTTCCAGGATAGCCCAGGCTATACAGAGAAACCAAGTCTTGAAAAAAAAAAACAAAACAAAATAAAAAAGAATTAATACAGTAATAAAATTAAAAAAAAAAGTGTATATAGCCAAAAGTGAGCATCCTCTTACATAGGCCCTTTTCCGTGTCACATTGGTGCTATTCTGCCGGGAGAACCCACTGTTAATGATTCAGTGTGTATTCTTTTGCACTTTTGTGCATTGAAATTCCTAAGTAGTAGAACTTGTCACCCAGGCACTGGTGGCACTCGCCTTTAATCCCAGCACTGGGAGGCAGAGGTAGGCAGATCTCTCTGTGTTATTTTTTGTAGGCCAGACTAGCTTACAAAGTGAGTTCCAGGCCAGCCAGGCTACAGAGTTAGACCTGTCTAACTTAAATAAAATGAATAAATACATAAAACAAACAAATAAATAAATAGGTAGATATAGATAGGATAGATAGGTAGGTAGGTAGATTAGACAGATGCAAGTAATGTTTTTTTTTTTTTTTGTTTTTTGTTTTTTTTTTTTTTTTGTTTTGTTTTTTTTTTTTTTTTTTTCGGAGTGGGGACCGAACCCAGTTGCGCTTCCTAGGCAAGCGCTCTACCTGTGAGCTAAATCCCCAACCCCATGTTTTTTTTTTTTAAAGATTTATTTATTTATTTCATGTAGTGGGTACACTGTCACTGTCTTCAGACACACCAGAAGACAGTATCAAATCCCCATGACAGATGGTTGTGAGCCACCATGTGGTTGCTGGGAATTGAACTCAGGACCTCGGAAGAGCAGTCAGTGCTTTTAACCACTGAGCCACCTCTCCAGACTGTTTTTTTTTTTTTTTAATTAAAAAAATGTATTTTTTGCTGATGTGTTTGACAGTTTATGCATGTGACCCGGTGTGAGTGGAAGTCAGATGACAGTATTGTGGAGTGGGTCTCATTGCATCTTTTCAAGAAAGGGTTCCGGGCTGGAGAGATGGCTCAGTGGTTAAGAGCACTGACTGTTCTTCCAGAGGTCCGGAGTTCAAATCCCAGCAACCACATGGTGGCTCACAACCATTTTTAATGGGATCCGATGCCCTCTTCTGGTGTGTCTGAAGACAGCTACAGTGTACTCATGCATAAAATAAATGAATAAATCTTTAAAAAAAAAAAAAAGGGTTCAAGGACAATCTCAGGCTGTGTGGTTTGCATGACAAATACTTTGCTTACTGAGATATCTTGCCAGCCCAAGGTTTTTATTTTCATTAGTATTAATATGTATAGAATTGTGACAAGAGTAGATATAGGTGTGTTGTTTGTATAGTAGTTTTGATATTTTGGAGACATTTTCTTTTTTTTTTTTTTTTTTTTTTTTTCGGAGCTGAGGACCCGAACCTAGGGCCTTGCGCTTACTAGGCAAGCGCTCTACCACTGCGCTAAATCCCCAACCCCCTGGAGACATTTTCTATCTGTAGTGCAGATCTGACTCTCTTCTTTTAACAAGAGCATAGTCACAGAGTGTATGTACCATGTATTTATTTAGCCGGCCTCCGCAGCATTGATGGACATTCATTTTGTGTTGAGTTTTCAACCACCGCACAGCTTCATTAAACATTCTAATTTATGATTACAGTTTCATACAAATGTTTGGGAATCTCTGTGGACTATTTGCCCAGAAATGAGAATTGAAGGTAAAAGTTGCCGGGGTTTTAAATTGTAATCGATGAAGGACTCTCAAAGTTTGGCATGGTGTACTGTAGTTTTGTCTAATCTCGATGGATTGTTTTTTTGTTTTTTTGTTTTTTTGTTTTTTGTGCGATATTTCATTTAATTTATATTGTTCTTTCTCCAAAGGAAACCATCATAGTCGCTGTTCTAGATAAAGAGAACTAGAAAATGGTTCATAGTATTTAGCTAAAATCTCTTCCTTTTTTGTTTATTTCTTATGATTTTATCATGTTTTTTTCCTCAGAACTCAGAGCCAGAACCTTCATATCTACAGGCATGTACAAGTCATTTTTCCTTTTCTTTTTTCTCTATTGTTTTCTTCTCTGTTCCAACCCTCTCTTCCCTGATCATAGACAGCCCTCTGTGGGCCACTTCCGGCAGAGCCCTTTTCTGGGCGTCTCTAAGTTTGCTGCCACTTTCGGATGCTTTATTAATCATGTGCTTTACACTTGGATGTAGTCTTTTTTTTTTTTTTTTTTTTAAAGACCATCATTTATTGTTTATAAAAATTGCCCCAATATACAGAAAATTCCTAATTCCGGTAACTAAAAACTCCCACCCGCCTTGTGTCCACAATATCCAATCTAGATTGGCTTGATCTTGAAGTGTAATCCAATAAGACTGAAGACTAAACACTTCAGGTCCTGGACAAGATAATAAAACACTCGCAAGCCTTCTGGATCCTTGGACTGGTTGACATCAATAAGGGAACCAATTTTTGATGTTGTAAAAGAAATGTGCTCATCTCCAATGACAATTTCGAGTTCCTGCCGGCCCACTCGATCAGGAGGGGGCCACAGAGCGTCATCTTCTTTGGTGATTTCACTGTCATCAATAATTCTCTTTAATTCTTCCATCACACTCTTATGTACATAAGCCTCTTTCCTGATCATGACATCATTTTTGTAATTGCTGTTGTTGGTCGGAATTCAAACTCCAGGAACTCATGACCGAACTTGCCTTTGTGACCCACGTAGTAACGTAGGTAAAAGTCACTCTCCATGCTTCGCAAGGGACAAGCAAGACCGAACTTTGGGAACAGATGACACTAACACTGTCTGCGGTCTGAGCCCCACACCGGCGTAATGGTGGCGCGCGGAAATTGGATGTAGTCTTTAAGTTGGCTGTGTCTCCGCTGGTCAGGCTTTTTCATCTCACCCTTTATGGTCGTACTGTAAGATCATGGCTCACTTCCTGTCTGTCTCTAACAGTGTGTAACTCCAGGCAGACAGCCCCAACTTTCAGACTTTGCCTCATTTGGCCAGATTTTCTTTTTTAACGCTCTATTGTCAGGGTTTCCGCTGTCTCTCCAGTCAGTTGTCAGGCACTCCCTTTCTTCAGTGTTGTGAGTTAGGTCATTGTTATAATTCTCCCCCAACTAGATATTGCAGATATCCGTGTGTTTTATTTCGGGTTTTATTATCTTTTAATTTTTGTATTTCTAAGAATGAACACCCCCCCCCCAGGTCAAGATATAAATTCTTACAAACTATCAAAGGGTGAAACCAGTGGGTATAAATTAGCTTCTATGTCTATTGCTGTGAGAAGACATTATGACTAAGACAACCCTTATAAAAGAAACACTTCGTTAGGGGCTTCTTTACCATTTTAGGGTCTATACTCAATGATCATCATGGCGGGAGGCAGGCAAGCATGATAGTGGAGCAGTAGCTGAGAGCTTTACATACTGATCAGCAGGCCAAATGTCAAAACCCTAGTGACACACCTCCTGCCTCAAAGCCATACCCCTAATCCTTCCCAATAGTATGAACCTGGAGGGGCCATTCTCATTCAAACAACCTAGGCCAGTGCTGAAAAGGCAGAGGGAGGAGCAACATGAATTCAAGGCTGGCCTGAGCTACATCAGGAGTTGTAAGCTAGTCAGAGCTACAGAATTCCACAAAATGAAACCAAACACAAAAACTCCACGTTAGCTATTTGCTGCTTTCTACATTTTTTAGCTGATTGAGGACAAGGATATTTGAGGTCGATATGGACCCACTAAGTTGAACTAGACAGTCTTTCCAGTCCACTGGCTCCTAAGTGCTCATGAACATGACTGACGTGAAAAAGCGAAGTATTGCTTTTAAAACAAAATCTCAGTCTTTGGATTTTACCAATGAAGAGCTCAGGAGCGAGAGGTGAAAACCCACGAGCTCAGAGGGGCAGAGAAAGCGCCCAGGGGACCTTCTCTTCAGCCGAGGTCCCAGGAGGCATGCCCCTCTGTCAAAACTTGCTTCAAAGGGAATGTCCCTCCTTTCCGCTTCCTCAAACTCAGGGTTCTTTGGCTTCAGTGTCCTAAGCTCCAGGATGCTAGATAAGTTCTAGTGGTAGAAGCTGGCCCCAGCACACCAGGCTGTGTCCACACACGTGTGTGTATGTGTGTGTGTGTGTGTGTGTGTGTGTGTGTGTGTGTGTGTGTGTGTGCATGTATGTGTGAGGTGTTCATATAGGCCACACAAGTGCATTGGATCCTGTGGACCAGGACTTATAGACATTTGTAAACTGCCCAGTGTAGGAACTGGGGTTTGAACTCCCATCCTCTGATAGAGCAGTAAGAACTCTCAATACCTGAGCCATCTCAGCAGCCCAGTGTTTTTATTTAAATGACACCCGAGGTTCCAGTAAATAAAAATAAAATAAACAAAATACTATGTTAAGAAAGCAAAAGTAGGCCTGGAGAGATGGTTCAGTGGTTAAGAGCACTGGCTACTCTTCCAGAGGTCCTGAGTTCAGTTCCCAGCAACCACATGGTGGCTCACAACCATCTATCTGTAATGGGATCTGATGGCCTCTTCTTGTGTGTCTGAAGACAGCTACAGTGTACTTATATATAATAAATAAATAAAAATAAATAAATCTATCTTTAAGAAAGAAAGAAAAGGTATCTAGTGTACAGGGGGTGAGGGTAGGGTGGGAGGGATTAATTGCTCAGTTGTACATAAAGTAATATTTTGGTCCTGTCAAACATAAGATGAAATTATGAACAAATTTCTTTTCCTTTTCTTTTTTTTTTTTTTTTTTTTTTTGGTTTTTTGAGACAGGTTTCTCTGTGTAGTCCTGGCTGTCTTGGAACTTGCTCTGTACACCAATCTGGCCTCAAACTGACAGAGATGTGCCTGCCTCTCCCTCCTGAGTGCTGGGGTTAAAGGTGTGCACTGCCGCCATGCGTCCTGGGCATCATTTCCTATTCCTTATTGTTACTTCCCACCACAGACAGGCTCTCAGCGAGGAATGTCCAGATGTGCTTGCTGTTATCAGAGAAGTGCAGGGGTTACTCAGCATACGCTCAGTTGCTTAGTTCTGTGTTTCCGCATTGTTACATTGGAATATGCCTTCCAGTGCATAGGGTATTGGCATTCTAAAATTTTTTATAGATAATAAAAATAGAACAAGTAATAAAGTGTAGGGCTTGGAGAGACGGCTGTTAAAGGCTAGGCTCACAACCAAAAATATAAGAGTAATGTAGTGTACTCGATGTCATATTTGGGATTGAGTTTCCAGTCCCATTTCCAGCTTGTCGGGTATTGGGAAATGTGTATGAAGGTCGTTGGTGTCGTGCTCTTGGCATCGGGTGTCTGGGACCTAAGGATAATGAAGATGTAACGGTTTGATGGACAATCTCATAAGTAGTACTTGACCCACCTGCAATCTCAGACACGTTCTTACTGAAAAATAGTCTACATGGGCTTCTCCCTGTTCAGGCACCTTTTCCTCAGATGATGATGGTAATGGTGGTGGTGGTGGTGGTGGTGATTTTTAACCTAGCACAAGTTCTTTCTTTAGTTAAACTCTTTGTTTTAGGGTGGCATGTGAGCAAGTCACTTCTTTGGAAATAACCTAGTTTTACTGGGATTTTTTGTTGCCATGTTGATGGTAAAGGCTGGGCAAGAGTCCTTCCGTTCTATCACCCGTTCCTACTACAGGGGAGCAGCTGGAGCCCTGCTGGTGTATGACATCACAAGGTGAGCTGGCTGGCATGTGGGAGGGTTCTTCCTGACTCCCCGAAGCTGTCCTCTGTCTATGGCCTCTGCTAAGGACATGGGATTGGCCAGCTGCTTTTTGGCATCCATGTGACCACCCACCCTTTCTCATGCATTTGGAGCAACTTTGGCAACTTTTGAAACGGCTCCTGACCCACATTCTAAATTGTTCTGCTGCAGACGTGAAACCTTCAACCACCTGACCTCATGGTTAGAGGATGCCCGCCAGCACTCCAGCTCCAACATGGTTATAATGCTGATTGGGAATAAGAGGTAAATTCTAGCTTTGTAAATACCAGTTACCAGGAGGCGTCGAACTTTCCCTGTAGATACTGAGTTTCTTTCTGCTCTGTTCTGTTCTGTTTGGTTTTGGAGACCAGGTCTCTGTGAAGTAGCCTTGGATGGCCTGGAACATGCTGCCATCCTCCTGCCTCTACCTCTCAAAGGCTGGGACTGTTGGCTTGTGCCATCTGATTGATATTAAATTTCTTGATACCCAGATTTTCTTAATATATATAATCTTAGTAAGAAATGTTAGTATGGTAAGATATATATACATATATGCATATATATCATTTACAATTCTAAGTACTTCCTAGAGTATTCTATAGCCCTAAACATATTAGAGTGGTTCTGCAAACCTCACCACTATTCATCTTAACAACTTTTCATTTTCTCAGATTTTAGAATCATTGAATCCATCCTGCCCTCAGGGTCTTCCTCAGCATCTTCTGTCTGTCTGTCTGTCTGCCTGTCTGTCTGTCTGTCTCTCTGTGTGTCTGTCTTTTTCTTTCCTTCTGTTATTTTTGAAACAGGCCCTCGTGTAGCTTAGGCTGGCTTCAGTCTCACTACCCTAGCCTCACTAGAGTGCTGGGATTACAGAAATGCACTATCACATTCCAGGCCCTACATTCTTTCCTTATAAACACCTCATGTGAGTAGAGTTACACAGCACTTGTGCTTTTATGAGTGGCTTGTTTTATCTAGCATGGTGTCTTTGGAGCTCTGTACATGCTGTAGCATGTTTTAAAACTTGTTTTTTGGGGGATTATAGTGTGCACTGTTACCAGATTTCATTCATCCCTCTCTCTGTGGACACTTTGGGCTGCTGCCACTTGGCCAATATTGTCATGAACATGGGAACAAAGATATATATCTGTTCAGTTTTCTCCTTGTAGTTCTTCTGGCTACAGAATCAGCAGGATTACTGGATCACGTGGACATTGTGTGTTGAAGTTTTGAGGGACCACCACAGTGCTTTCCCTGCAGCAGTCCCATGTTGCATTCCTCCCAGTAGTTCACCAGCATTCCAGTTTACAGTTCGGCCACACTTTGTAGTTCTAGTTTCAGGGGAAAAAAATGTATTTATAGGACAAAAGAAACCCCTGGCTTAGATTTAGTGTAGTGGTGCATATCTGTTTGCACTGTGGGGCAGAGGCGTGAGATTCACAAGTTTGAGACCAGCCTGGGCTATATAGTGAGTTCTTGGCCAGATTGCCCTATATATCAAAACTCTGTCAGGGTCAGTGAGATGGTTTGGGGGCCTGCTACCAACCATGACAACCGGAGTTCAGTCCCTGGGCCCTGTATGGTATGGGCCCAGTTCTTCAGAGAACTGACTGCTGAAGGTTGTCCTATGATCTCCACCTGTACACCATGATGCAGATGATATGCATGTGTACACACACACACACACACACACACACACACACACACACACACACACACACAGAGAGAGAGACAGAGTCAGAGACAAGAGACAGAGAGACAGAGAGACATAAATAGATAAACAAGGAAGTATATTTAAAAAAAATCAAATCAATAAGCCAGACACCACCATGTAATCCCAAGATGTGGGAGGTGGAGGCAGGTGGATCAGGGTTTTAAAGCCATCTTTGAATACATAGAGAGATGGACATTAGCCTGGGCTAGATGAACCCAGACACAGGCTGGAGAGATGGCTCAGGGCGTGAAGATTTCTTGCTCCTCTTCCTGAGGATCTGAGTTCTGTTCTCAGCTCCTTATCAGATAGCACACCATTGCCTGAATCTCCACCCCAGGAGATCCCACACCCCACACCCTCTTCTGGCCTCCCTGGTACCCACACAAGTGGCATTCACACACAAACAAATGCATACACATAATTTTTAAAAAACGTCTTAAAGATGAAGTAAATTAGAACTGAGGCGCAGTTTGGGTTGTTGTGACAGTTCAGTAGCTGATGACACTTGCTGCCACGCCTGATGACAAAGTTTTACCCGGATCATACATGATAAAGAGAGCCAGCCTTGCCACATGCTGCCTTTTGACCTCTACATACATGCCAAGTCACATGTATGCCCACACAGGGAAAACATACACACACAACAAACAAGTAAGTAAATAATCAATAAATAAAATATATTGAAATTAACAGGCTTCTTTGGACACAGACTCAGGTGTTGCAAGCTGGCCTTGAACATACTAGCTGTGGGTAGCCTGGGTCTTCTATTCCTCCTGCTTTTATGTTCTAAGTGCAAGCTCCACACAGCTAGTCCTGAGATGAACCCCGTTCTTTGTGCGTGTTAGTCAAGCTGAGATTAAAGGCATGCTCCAGCACACCCAGCATGGAACAATTTCTTAATAATCAATGGGAGAGGACTCAGGCCTTTGTGGGTGGTGCCATCCCTGGGCTGGTTCTAAAATACAGCGGTCTGAACAAGCCATGAAGAACAAGCCAGTAAGCAGCGCCCCTCTATGGCCTGTGCATCAGCTCCTGCCTCCAAGTTCCTGCCTTGTTTAAGGAGTTCTGACTGACTTCCTTCAGTGACAAAGGATGATGTGGAAGCTTAAGCTGGATAAACCTTTCTTCTCCTTGCTTTGGGTCATGGTATTTCGTCACAGCAATAGTAACTCTGATTAAAGCAATAAACAACAGCAACTATTACTACTGTACTACTTTCTCCTCCCTCCTCCTCTTCTCCCTCTTCTCCCTCTTCCTCTTCTTCCTCCTCCTCTCCCTCCTCTACTTCCTCCTTCTAAATGATTAAAAGGCTAGAATCTTCTGGGCAGAAATGTTGTACATCTTTAATCCCAGCACTCAGGAGGTAGAGGCAGGTGGATCTCTCAGTGTAACCCAACTTGGTCTACAGTGCAAGTTTCCAGACAGCCAGAGCTACATAAAGAGACCCTGTCTCAACCAAACAAAACAAAATACAAAAATCCCATTTGAAAATAAAAGCCAGGGGGCTGGAGAGATAGCAATGACTAAAAGCACTGGATGCTCTTCCAGAGGTCCTGAGTTCAACTCCCAGCAACCACATGGTGTGTCAGAACCATCTGTAATGAGATCTGATGCCCTCTTCTGGTGTGCCTGAAGATAGCTACAGTGTACTTATATATAATAAATAAGTAAATCTTAAAAAAAATAAATAAAAAAGGCAGGTCAATCTTACTGTTTCCACCAGCTTTTTTTTTTAAAAAAAGTCTCGTATATATTACATTATCACCACAGTTTCCCCTCCATAGAGCTCGTAGTTCCCCCACTCCATCCACTCCTGTGTTTTCTTCAGAGGGCAGATCTCTCATGGATATCAACTAAACGTGGCATATCAAGTTGCTGTAAGAGTGGGCAAGGCAGCCCAGGAGGAGGAAAAGAGTCTCAGAAGCAAGCAGTAGACTCGGAGATAGCCCCTGTTGCCACTGTTAGGAGAACACAGCACAAGCTACACAACCGTAACATGTATTCAGAGAGTCCAGGTCAGCTCCATGCCAGCTTACTGGTTGTTGGTTCGTCTCTGTGAGCCCCTATGAGCCCAGGTCATTTGATCCTGTGCGTCCTGTGTGTTCTCACTAACTTGTTTGTCTTTCCTGGACTCTCCATGCAACTTTACTCATTTCTGGTTTGGGCTCCTTTTCTCCCTATATCACGTAATTCCATCCTATCACTTTCTCTAATTCCGAAGTGCTAAGTCTCTTCCATACAAAGTAGAAACGAGACTAGCAAGAGTTAAGGTGACTCCTCTCTTAAGTCCTAGCTTAATCTCTCATGAGTTTATGCTAGGAAAAGAATCAGGCACGAAAGGGCATGCGCCTTTAATTGCAGCACTTGGAAGGCAGAGGCAAGCTGATCTCTGAGTTCAAGGCCACCCTGTCTATAGAGCAAGTTGCCAGGTCAGCTAGGGCTACACAGAGAAACCTTGTCTTGAAAAGAAGACAGAAAAGAACCCAGGAAATAGAAAAGAAAGAAAAAGAAAAGAGTCTTCTCTAGAGGATGAGAAATCCTTAGACTTGAGCTTCTAGTAAATCACCACCCCCCATCATCTCTGCCATGCTGTCCTTGATCCCACCTGGAAGGGAATAGGGAACCTTGAGTGACTGGGGTTCTCTAAGCCTGTTCTCTGTAACAGAACGGTATTATCTTCAGTCATGCAGAAGCGATTATGAATATGAACATTATCTTCCAAGAGACTACAGAAGTCAATTAATTCTACACAAAAGAGTGTCATGTAGGGTCTACATGTTTCCAGCATCATTCGGCAGTTTTAAACTGCTGTGGGATCCTTTTAGAACTATGGTTACCCCCTTCTCTTAAATCTTTAAAGTGTCCTCCCTCATTAATGTCTTACAGTGATCTAGAATCTCGAAGGGATGTGAAAAGAGAAGAAGGAGAGGCCTTTGCTCGTGAGCATGGCCTTATATTCATGGAAACATCAGCCAAGACAGCCTGCAATGTCGAAGAGGTATTGTTACAGAAGTGGGGAGTGTCTCAGAGGTGACACTGTTCTGTTCTCCATGGGACATGGGTAAACAAGAATGTACTGTGGTCAGAGTGACCGTCTCCTTCCAAGGGATTGCTCCCATTCTCTTTCACCCTAATTCCTAAGGCTTTACTTTTGCCTTGGATAAAATTAATTGGTACATATGCATTAGACACCACTGTTGTTTACAAATCACCTTACTTGGGAATCTGACAGAAACTATCCTGGTCGTGACAACAGGTGTTGACTGTATTGTCCAGCTGAGTGTATTTGTTTTACTTGCGAGGCTGCTAACCTTATATGACCTAGGAACATCAGCACCTGTAACTATAGGATCACCTTTTTCTAACTGTACTCAATGTGTTTTATTGTGGTGGTGGCTTTGTTTCTTCAGGTGCTCTGTAGATCAATCTATGCCAGAACTTGCTGTGTAGGGCAAGCTGGCCTCAAACTTGCATCCTCCTGCTTTAGTCCCTGGAGTATCAGGATGACAGGCATGCAACACCACATCTATTCAATGGCTTTTACAAGGACATTTGTGGAGATAAGTTTGTGTGGGGGTGGGGGTGTGTGTTGAGACAGCCCTGATTGTCCTGAAACTCACTCTGTAGACCAAGCTGGCATTGAACTCAGAGATCCACTTGGCTCTAACCTCCCTCGTGCTGGGATTAAAGGAGTAGACCACCACCACCTGGCTGAGATTATCTTTTTTGGGTTGATTTTTGTTGTTTTGAGACAGGATTTTACTGTGTAGCTGTGGTTGGCGTAGACCTTGCTATGTAGAGCAGGCTGGCCTTGAACTCACAGATGCACTTGCCACTACCTCCTTGGCGCTGGAATTAAAGGCATGCTCCATCACCATTTCTAGCTGGAATTCTTTGTATTACTCCTTTCTACTGTTTATTAATTATTCTCAGGTTTTATTTAGTCAGTTTGAGATAGAGTGTTTCTGGCTAACCCCGGCTGGTCTGGAATTCACTGTGTAGACCAGGCTGGCCTCAGACGTGTGATCTCCTTACCTCACCTCCTCAGTGCTGAGGTTCCAGATTCTTAATTCACCTTAGGAATCCAAATAAAAATATTTGTATTTCTCTCATTTCTTTACTTAAATTTAAGACTGATAAATGATTCCTATCTCCTCCAGGCCTACATTAATACAGCCAAAGAAATACATAGGAAGATCCAGCAAGGTTTATTTGATGTCCACAATGAGGTGAGAAGGATTTGGTGTTAGCCCTGGCAAATTTCTTGATAGCAGCTTCCTGGAATGTCAGTATTCCTGCCTGATGTCACACTAACCACAGATTTTTTTTTTTTTAAGTACAGGGATCTAAAAACCCATCATTAGTTTCTGTTTTCTCTCAAGTCTGAACGTCATAATGTTGAAAGAGATGTTAGCGGTCTATAGACTTATGTAATATGAGAGTTTTTCTCCTTGACCTCAGTTTCTTACTAATGTAGAATATATGAGAAAGAGAGTGAGGAGTTGGGGGAGAGTGCTTGAGAGGGAGTGAGAGGGAGTGAGAGGGAGTGAGCTCTGAGACAAAACCAAGAAGACTCATATGTTAATTTGCCACTTCTTCTCTTTTGCTTTGCTTACTCTTTAAAAAGAATTTTTTATCTTGTGTGTGTGATATGTATGTGTATATATGCATGTTCACATATGCGTAGGCAAAAGTGTGGGTGTCCATCTGGAGGCCCAAGGTTGGCAACAGGTGTCTTTCTCCATTGCTGTTCACCTTACATGTTGAGGGAGGGTTTGCTCTGGGAACTCCCTGTGTGTATGTCTTTGCTTCCAAGGACTGGGATTGCAGGTGACTTGCCATGCCTATCTAGCTCCTGTCGGGTTTCTAGGGCTCTTAACTTGTGGTCCTGATGCTTACGTGTGATGCTTACATGGCAAGTATTTCCCCTGCTGAACTCCCCCTCTGTCACACCTGACTTCTGCTGACAGCTATGAAATCTATGTGCAGCAGTGACCTTGAAACAAGCAAACCCCACCCTCGTCAGCTGGTTCTCCTCACAACCAGTCACCTCACTCTTCCTGTTGCATGTCATTCTCCCCCAGCAGCTGGCTGGAGAGCACCATTATTAGAATTTAAGTAAAGCGTTCTCCTTTATCTCTGTCTGTCCTTCCCATTCCCCTCAACTCTCACACAAGATTGTTGCCTTTTCTCTTTTATAGGCAAACGGCATCAAGATTGGGCCCCAGCAGTCGATCTCATTGGTGGGGCCATGCCCCTCTCAGCAGAACTCCTCCGACATAGGGCCTGACTCTGGCTGCTGCTGAACACCTGGCCTGAACTCTCTGTTTTTCCTCTCCTGGAACAGTTTCAGATCAGTCAGCTTAACAAAAGAGGTCTTCCTTGCGTTGGCTGAGAGCAGCCTCTTTTCAGTGCGATTTCACCCTTCCACTTAAAACACGAGGAGAAAACTGGGCCCTTTCAGACCTGTCCTCCTTTCGGGACATGAGCATTCTGCCTAGACTACGACTCTTTCATCCTCTAGTTTCTAAAATGTTAGGATCAAAGCTGATTGTCGCGGTAGTCAAGCAAACAACCTACTAAGATCAACATCTATCTGCTGTGTGGTGGCACATACCCATAATTCCAGCACTGGGGACTTTTGGCGGAAGGATTGCCAGGAGTTTTGAAGTCAGTCTGGACTACATAAGTTTCACTAGGCCATATGTTTAAAAAAGCCAAAAAGAAAAAAAAAAAGAAAGAGAAAGTAAAAAAGAAAAAAATACATATTTGTTCCTCACCCAATTTTTAGTAACTAAGGTGGGGGGATGTTCTGATTGAACATTTAGAATTAGGGATCTGAGTAGCCTTTGGATGATAGATCTATATACATAGTTATCTCATTACATTTATTTCCTTGCCTTGGAAACCTGCTCGTCATTTCATAAGCGTTTCCATAGAAGCTGAGGGCCTCCATATTGTCTCACTGCTAGTTTCTTTTCATTTGGTGTGTGTGTGTACAACCTTAAGCATCGTTCCTTAGGAGCCCACATCTCTTACTGGGACCTGGAGCGCCATGCTTAGGCTAGACCTGCTGGCCCTTTTCATTGCTAGTTCTGTTTCTTAACTACAGAACTTTGAGAGCAGTGGAGTTGGTACTGGACCTGTTGCCACATACCCTTACCTAAGAAAACACTAATTGTTCATTTTGCTTAAAGGACCAGTTCTAGCATTACAGTTTCTTTCATCAAATTGCTCTCTACTGTGTCATCATTCTTGTGCGTGCGTGCGCCATGTGTCATAGAAATTAAGATAGGTTCTTAAACATGCTAGGTAAGTGCTGTACCCTGAGCTTTCCCCTCAGGAGCCTTCTCTTCTACTTTTTGTTTTAAGACAAGTTGCTGAGGCTGGCCTTGAACTTACAGGCCTTGAACTTGGGGTCCTGAGGCTTCAGACTCCCAGGCAGCTGTGCATTCTCCCTAATCAGATCTCTATTGAACATTTACTCTAACCAAGCTAATTTGTCACTGAATATGACATATTTATACTAGCTTCTGTACCTTTGCACATGCTCTACCCTCTTACCCTCTGCTAACATTATACTGATACTTTTTTCCTTGAGGAAATGCTCACTGACTGACCTAGGGAGCCCTAAGCAACTGTTAACACAATACTTGTTAGCATTCCTATGTTATTCATATGCATATTTATTTGTATGTGTTTTACTTTGTAAATATGTTTTATAGTGTTCTTTTGGGGAGGGTGAAGGGGGAATGTCTGTCTCCTGTAGGTTGTAAGCTCTACGAGAGCAGGTTCCTGTCACCTTAGTCTATACCACCATTCCGTTACTGTACCCTGTGTAACTCACCATCTGGAATTTAAGTGACATGCTTTAAAACTTAAGACTTTAGAAGAAACAAAAGGCCTTGGAGTTGTCTCTGTGTAACTGTATCCTGGTTTTCCCCATCTCCTTACCCTGGGTTCTCATTGCTCTTCTATCCTGCCTCACTGTAACTGCCTTCATTCTGTGTGGCCTACAGTAAGAATGCCTGCTACCAAGACTCAGATAAGTAGGGACTTTTTTACCCACACCTTAGAATCTGTAACCCTGTCAGCCCAGTCTGCCTCTGCTTCACTCCTCGCCTGCTTCACCTCCTGGGACACCTGTCTTTTTTACTTGTCTCATTTTCTTTCACAGCACTGAGGTCTCACCAAATTTTCTAATTTTTATTGTTAATGACCATTTTACTATTAAATATATGCATGATCCAAGCTGCTTTTATTTCATGTATCATTTCTGATTATATACTGAGTGTAAATGGATACCATCCTCCTAGAATATTGCACCAAAGATACTTCCCTCCTAGAACTGGTGTTATTCTGAATACTACTCCTTATAGTAGAAAAGAAGTAGAATGCTACTCCGTATAGCAGTAAAGTTAACTCTATACCACAGGAAATGAGATGACATTTGAGCATTGAGGTGATTATGCTTCTGGTCTTTGGGTTTTAACCTTACCTGATTTCACAAAGGTTTAGTGGTTGTTGAATTTATATTCAGCCTGTGTTTTTTACCAGGCACAAAACTGAGCATATAATTTAGCACTTTTCATTTTCCTTCTTTTCTTCCTCCTTTCTTTTCTGTCTTCCTTTCTTTTTAAGTCTGACTAGGTAGCCCAGGCTATCCTAGAACTCCTGATCCTCCTGTGTTAGCCTCCTGAATACTGAATGTGCCAACTCTCCCATCAATGTTACAGTTTCTGTTGAAAAGGTTTTGTTTTTCATTTTAGATATTTATTTAATGTATATGAGTACACTCTTCAGACACACCACAAGAGGGCATCAGATCCCATTACAGATGGTTGTGAGCCACCATATAGTTGCTGGGAATTGAACTCAGTACCTCTGGAAGAGCAGTCAGTGCTCTTAACCACTGAGCCATTACTCCAGCCCAAAAAGTTTTTCTTTACTGTTCAAAATTTTTTTAGCAATTCACAAGCATTAGAAAATTGGCTGAAGTCAGTATTTTACCTACAGTTGTTACCCTCTGAGTGATGAAAGGGGACCATTCTCACTTTTTTTTTTTTTTTTTTGGAACATTAAGAAAAACCTAATTCTTAATCTAATTCTATTATATTTTATAACCTCTTATACTTGGTATTTTTGTCATTTTGAAAAGAAACAGAAAAAAATATGGCTATAAATTCATGATCTGAGTCAAGTGATCATGAATTAATACAGAAACATCTCCCACCCCATGTGCTGAATGGTAATTATGAGACATTTTAGGTGTCAATTGGCTTTTGAAATCATGAACTCTGAAAATCATAATTTATAGCAACAAATCAGTGTAATTAGCAGAAATCACTGGATCAGACACTCCAGCTTCCTACAATGCTTATAATGACTTCCTTTGTTGGCGGGTCTTACATTCTGTACCAGAAAATAACCAGAAGGATAATAGGCTCTTATTATAGAAACCATTAATAACTAAGATTATACCTCTTTGCATGTACACATAAACAGATTATTCTGGTAAATCCTAACAAATTTATACAGTGGTATTTAGAGCTAGGAAAGAATTTGACCAACAGATTATGTTCAGTATAGTCATATCTCCTCATAAAATATTGATTCAAACCCCTTTGGTTTTGTTGTTGTTTTGTTTTCCAAAACAGAATTTTTCTGTGTAGGCCTGGCTATCCTAGAATTTGCTCTATAAACCAAGCTGCCCTTGAACTCAATTTATTTGCCTCTGTCTTCCTACTGCTAGAATTAAAGGTGTGGGCACAGTTATGTTACTGCTTGGGAAATTATTTTAATTGTTGAAACGACTCTTGAAAAAAAAATGTATTCTAAAGATTTTTGAGGGGTGAGAGAGATGGCTCAGATCCTGAGCATGTTCTGGTCATGCAGAGGACTAGAGTTCAATTCCCTGCCACATATGGGGAATGGCTCATAGTACCCTGTAACTCCAGTTCGGTGGGGAACCCACACCTCTGCTCTCTGCCCCTACCAGTGCTCATGCACATACATATACACACAATTAAAAATATAATAGAAAAACTATTTTTCTTTGTGTAGCACTGGCTGTCCTGGAACTAGCTCTGTAGAACAGGGGTTAGCCTCTATCTGCCTCCCAAATCCTAGGATTAAAGGCATGCCCTGAAATAAATCTCTTTAAAAACAAATTTTGTAGGTCTTCCCGTGTTGTTCAAGCTTTCTGGAGTTTTCTAATACTGTTATTTAAATAATAACAACAAAAAACTTCTTGTATAGAAGCGTAGTCGGCAGAACTTTAGAAAAGGCAGGAACACTTTTCTCAGTGCAGTTTGACCTATGATGAAATTTTCCTTCTTTCCAGAATAAATGACTCTTGTCAGTGTCCCTCTGCTAAGTCTTGTTTGCCCATTGTGTATTCGTGAGTAGTTTGGAACTATTAGTGAATTTAAGGTCCTTTGCTCTTTAAGTAAAATTCCCCACTCCTGTTATTACTAAATGACTCAGTATTTTGGGTTGCTAAAATCAGAACACCGGGCTAGGGCGTGGTAGCTCATGCCTTAAATATCATAGTAAAGCCAACCTTGGCGATATATCGAGACCCTGTCTCAAAAAACTAATACTGGAAAATCTGTAACGTGCATAGATAGACAAGCAAGTGGAATGGCTATATAACCTGTGTCGTTTATGTGTTGATAATCCTGAGTGTAAAGGATCACCCTAGCAAGTGCCATTCGAATAACTGTTGGCTTCCTTGATAAACCAGCATCATTCCTACATTTAAGAGGGTAGTGGGGCTTGTTTCCAGGAACGTTCAACATTTTTCTCGAGTTCCTCTCCGTGATTGACAGGTATCCTGAGTACATGAGAGGAGGGCATGTAGGGGCTGGGCCAAAACGGACCAACAGAACTCCAAAAAGGGCTTCACATCCCTATAAGTAATCGTGAGAGATCACCGAGCCAGTCGACCCAAGATGGCCTCCCGAGACAGGTAGCAGGTGCTGTCCTGGTTTGGAGCGCCCCCAGTGGTGGGGGTCAGAGGCCGGTCCTGCCATTCCGCCGCCGGTTCCTATTTCCAATCAGGCATATCTGCGGTTGCCTACGTACCCTTCCCAGCCTCAGGCCCGCCCACCCTTCTGAGACTTCCTGGATGGCGCCTGGCTCCGGCCGTACCATTGGTGGGTGGAGGGCGGTGGGCGGGCCCAGGAGCATGGAGGACTAGCAAGCTTGCTTGCGGCGAGGGTTGGCCGTGCTCCGCCGGAAGGCGCCTTGTTCTCCCGGACGGTGGGTTGCAACTCTTGCCCGGGGAAGGAAGCTGCAGGACTGGCTCAGGTAAGCCTGCGGCACACGCGCGGCTCCACCAAGCCTCGTCGGATCCTGGGCGGGTAGTGGGTGGGGTAACGAGGTCCTCGCTCGCACCCGTGCGGGTGCAGTTCTGAGTGATCAGGTGCGGGATGCTCGGGGCTGAACCACTCTCTTTGTGAGAGGCAGGCGCTGGGGACCGTACGGGCCGCGGGGCCGTGCTGGGACGGGCCGCGAGGGAGCTGCTGGGGCCAGCGTGGAGTTTCGGAGCTTGTCATTGCACGGCTGGGCGAGGCGCACATTCGAGGCAGTTGCCTTGTTCTCCTTCCTCCTTCACAAGAAGAAAAACTCCCCTGCTCGGTTAGGTTACTCCATACGTTGGAGTCCGAAGTGTGAGACCAGGGTTTTATTTTGTTTGGCTGGATTTTAACCCCCTCTCCCATCTTTAATGTTTTAGTAAACGTGGGTAGGGAAGCCTGGGGTGAACGTGTGCGGATTTATTATGTACCTCGTTTCTGTGGGGCTGTTGCAAAGTAGAGGTGATGGGGGAACAGCTCAAGTCTTGTGTCTTCCTTGACAGGTCTGCAGAGCTCTTTGGTTTTCTGACACATTATGTAAACTCTTCACTAGGAGAGGACTGACTCTTAGCGAATATTATTTAAAATTGTGTTTTTGTTTTGTTTTTAATTTACCTGTTTCTGGTGTCTCAAAAAAATATGCCTGCCATTGCTGCAGCTGTGCATACGCAGCAGCGCCTCTTTAAGGGGCAGTCCTGACGTCGTTAAAGGCGTCCCAGAAGAGGTATGTAGTTTTGCAGTGAGTGAGCAAAGTGAGGCAGAAGTCGGCTGGAAAACACTACGCAATTTTCTTTCAAAGGCTAGACATGGTGAGACGTCTCAGACACAAGCGAGCAAGTTGCTTTATCAATTTTGCAGCATTCTGCTATCAATCACATTGATGCCCACGGGATCTCTGTTCTGAGTTTGTGAACTCAGAGATTCTCATACTGGCTTAGTGCCAGTTGAGGTCGTTTTTGGGGCACATCAGATTCTAGATAGTGGACTTGCAATTTGACTGGTTTCCCTTTTGTTGTTGCTGTTGTTTTGGCTTTCCTTTTGTAGACCAGGCTGGCCTCTAACTCCCAGAGATCTTCCTGCCTCTGCCCGGATTAAAGGCATGCACCTCCGGCCACTGCTGGGGTATTGTCTTCTTAATTAGAGTGTGCCTTCTGCCTAGAAATATCTTTTTCTGGTCACCCAGCAGGTTCCACAATAAGTTGTAGTCAATTTCTTAGAGCAGGAAGTGGGTAACTTCTTTTTGTTAACTTGTTTTTCCTTGGGTGACATATCCTTTAGCAATGCTGGCCATTCCCAGCGGGCGACGACTCTGAGGTGAGGGATCCAACGACAACCCCTGATCGTTTTTCTTTCTCTCTCTCTCTCTCTTTCTTTCTTTCTTTCTTTCTTCTCTCTCTCTCTCTCTCTCTCTCTCTTCTCTTTTCTTTTCTTTCTTGATCTTGATTTTTTTCTTTCTTTCATTTTTTTTTTTTTGAGACAGTCTCTCATCTCTCACAGTCCAGGTCGGTCTCCAACTCACCGTTCATGGAGATTGACTTTGAAGTCTTGTGTCTCTACCTCCCAAGTTCTTGGATTATACAAATTCACTACTACCAAAATCTTGAAAATGGAAAACATTACTTGAACTCTTTTAGAGTTATTCCAGCCATTAAGATAAAGATTATAATAAATATATTATAATTCCACTTAAAAGCTGTTGCAAGAAATAGTGGTGTGACAAAGACTCTACCAGACAAGGCAAAGGATACTGGTTAGTGGAGAGAGAGAGAGAGAGAGAGAGAGAGAGAGAGAGAGAGAGAGAGAGAGAGAGAGAGAATGAATATGAATGAATTGTGTTCAGTCCCCTGAACTCTCCCCTCACCAAACAAAAGAGAAAGAGAAAAAGATAGGCTCACAGAAGATTTAAAGCTGAAACCACAGAAGAGCAAGAATAAAGGATTTGGTGGAGGGATGTATAGGTCCCAGCATAGCTCATGTCTTCTCAGTGTTTGGCTCCTGGATTTTTTTCTTTTTCTTTTTTCTTTCTTTTTTTTTTTTTTAATTCTCAGACTGCCCAAATCCTTTTAGAAGTAGATGGAGAATATATCTGCATATCTGCTGAGCTGGTTTTGTATTACCAGGAAACGTACATCTAGTATTTCATAGGACAACCTTTTCTGTAATACTTCTGGATGATGGGACATGATACCCACTGGGGCAGAATTTTGTGTGAAAAATGACATTTTGTGTGAAGGAGTTGAGTCTGTTAGGTAATAGAGGGTAGAGAGGGGATTCTTTAAGGGAAACTTTTATATATGTCAGCTTTGAAAAGAGAATTTGCTTAAGCAATACTGGGACTGAGGGTTAACTTGAGGCTTCCCGTTATTGAAGGAATAAGCTTTAATGCTTTTATCCATGGAAGAGCTACCACATTAAGATGAATGTTAAATGGCTTTGTGAAATTATATATCCATAGCCCTGAAATCTTCTATCTTCTGGGCTGAAATTTAGCGTAATACTTGGGAGAAAAAAAAAAAAAAGACAAAAACCTTTTCCCTGAGGCCTTGGGCTCTCCCTTAGAAGTCACCATTTACTCTGCTTGCCTATGGTCTCTCAGGTCTTTGAATGACCTCCCCCAGTTCTTCTGTGGCCACTGTGGTGCTTGCTGTGTTTGATTCACGGGTAGGTGCTCATGTTTCCTGTGTCACTCGGTTATGTTTTGTTCCCTCTCCAGTGATTTCTGCAGCATCCACGGTCTTCCTCTTAGGGTTTTGTTCACTTTTTGTCGTAATATACCAGTCGTGTGCTTCAGTCTAATGCCTAAGTGGCCGTTGTATTTTTATGTTACAGACAGCAGTTATTTCCTATGGCCTAAAGACTTTATCCAACTCTGTACTGCATTCCAGACATGGTCCTAGATAACCTCTTCCCTTTTAACCTCGCATTTTGTTTTATGGGTATTTATGAAATCTAATTTAGCTCTTGTGTTTTCTTGCTCTACATTTTAAGTTTTTCATTGTCAGAGGTGAGGGATATAACTTGGTAGAGTGGGGGCTGGTCATATACAAAGTTAAATTCCGATAATACCTAAGAAGCCCCAAAAATCCAAAACTAAAATTCTTGTGTTTTTGTGCAATATGTCTACCTCTGCAGAGTTACAGATGTTTACAGTTTAAGCTGTAGAGCATATTAGTGCCGGAAGTTTCTTATTAGGCTGTTCTGAGCAGTTTTGTAGGTAATTTTCCTCTCTTTTAATTTTTTTATAATTTCATATTTATGCGCTGTATTTATATAATTTCCATCCTTCCTCTCTCCCAGTAACTCCCATTCCCTCCTTTGGCTCCCTCACATTATTGACCTCCTCTTTAATTATTACGTGTGTGTGTGTGTGTGTGTGTGTGTGTGTGTGTGTGTGTGTGTGTGAGTGTGGATGTGTGTGTGTGTGAGTGTGTTTGTGAGTGTGTGAGTGTGGATGTGAGTGTGTGTGTGTGTGTGTGTGTGTGTGTGTGTGTGTGTGTGTGTGTGTGTGTGTGTGTGAATATAAACCTACTGAGTCCATTCAGCCTTCCTTGTGTTATATGGACTCAGGACTGACTTTCTGCTGTTGGCTAACCTCTGAGGCTTGTCTATAGACAGTCTCGATTCTATCTCTTTTAGCAGACATTAATTGCCTATAGCCCTTCATCAAGGACAGCAGGAGCTTGACTTTCTGGGGGCATTTTGGGTTTTTGTTTTGAGACAAAAAATAATATAGGTCAGGCTGGCATTGAACTCTGCTATATAATTCTGAGACTGGCTTTGAATTCCTAATCTTCCTGAATGTCCCTAAATATCAGCAAAACAAGTCTGTACCACTATACCCACCCTCTTCCTTTTCTTTTTTCTTTTTCTTTTTAATTGAACATTATTTCCTGTCATTCAGCAGGATCCCTGAGTTATTTAATGTCACATGAAGCAAAATGTTCAACCTAAAGAATCTTATATTTAGCCTTCAGATTGTAGCAAGTCTTTAAATACAGAAACACTTAAATTCTGTCCAGTAATATCCATTATTTTATCCAGTTATCAAAAGTCCAGTAGGAGGGGCTGTGTGTAACACTTGCCTAATGTACACAAGGCAACAAGTCGAGTCTATATCACCACCAAAAACATCCAGAAAACATAGATAGCATAGATGTCATAGATAGCAGTGAACTGGCATAGGCAATTGCTTCACATTCTTCTTCCTCAGGAGTAGATCCCAGGGTATATTCTTAGCAAGTGGAATAGTTTGGGGAACTTAGACAGAATTCTACCCTCTTCAAGTTCAGGTTATCAGTATTTATTAGTATACATAATTACTAATAAGTTCTCTTTATTGTTGAAAGAGTGAAATATACCTGATTTTATTTCTTCTGCCTGTCTCCAGAGAAACTTGTAATATATAACTTCATTGGGAAATGATAGTTCAGTAGCATTGTACTGAAATTACTTAGAAATAATTTCTAGAATTGTATCCTCCCCCATATATCAGCACCTAAAATGCGTCAGTGATAAACTTTTTAATTCCAACAGTCAAGTACAATGATTCCATAGTAACCTTTTTGTTGTGAGAGTCTATAACGCTTTTAAAAGAACATTAAGGTTTTAAAATGTTATTTTATTTTATTATTATTTGCGTGTTTGAGACAGTCTCTCACATAGCTCTGCCTATCCTTTAACTCATTACGTAGACCAGGCTGACCTTGAACTCACAGAGAGTTCTACCTGCCTTCTATCTCCCAAGTGCTGGGATTGAAAGCATGTACCACATGCCTGGCATTTTTTTTTTAAGATTTATTTACCTCTGTATGCGTATGTGTCTGTCTGTATTTGTATATGCACATATATCCCTGCTGTACACTTACAAAGTCCAGAAGAGGGCGCTAGAATCACAGACCTTTGCAGGAGGCCTGGCTTGTTTAGTGGATGCCGAATTTGAACTGTGGTCCTCTTGATTGTGCTGCAAGTGTTTTTAACCACTGGGCCAAACACCCATCTCCAGCACAAACACAACCCTTTTTTTTTTTTTTTTTTTTTAGGGAGAATCTCACTGTGTTACCCGTGTTGGTCTGGAACCACTAAATAACCTAGACTGGCTTGTTTTGTTTGTTTGTTTTGTTTTGTTTTATTGTTTTTTGGGTTTTTTTTTCTTTTTTTCGGAGCTGGGGACTGAACCCAAGGCCTTGCGCTTGCTAGGTAAACCCTCTACTGCTGAGCTAAATCCCCAACCCCTTTGTTTTGTTTTTAAGATTTATTTATTGTATTGTGTTTTTCTGTGCCTGAGAGAGAGAGAGAGAGAGAGAGAGAGAGAGAGAGAGAGAGAGAGAGAGAGAGAGAGAGTATATATGTGGAAGGCCAAAAGAATGCATCAGATTCCCTGGAACTAGAGTTACTACTAGTTGTGAGCTGTTCAATGTGGGTACTAGGAGTCAAATCCAGGCCTTCTGCAAGAGCAGCAAGTGCTGTTAACCACAGAGCCATCTTTCCTGCCCCGTCTTGGAATTTTTAGCAGTCTTCCTGCCTCATCTTCCTGATAGCTGGGAAAGCCACCATGCTTACTCAGTTTATAACCTATGATATTAGGTCAATAACATTGTGAGAGAAGTTATATAGTAAGTAAATTCCTTTTATTTTTGGTGTACTCAGAGGCTGAACTCATGCTCTTGCTCTACTACTGAACTGCACCCTTAGCCATAGTAACTGAATTTAAAAAGATATTATATAGCTGGGCGGTGGTGGTGCTTGTCTTTAATCCCGGCATTCAGAAGGCAGATACAGGAGGATCTTTGAGTTTTGAGGCCAACCTTGTCTACCTGGTGAGTTCCAAGACAGCCAGGGAGGGCTACACAACCCTGTCTTGAAAAACCAGAGCCAAAACAAATAATTATGTATATGAATGTTGCCTGCATATATGTATGTAAGCACATGTATGCCTGATGCCCCAGGTAGCCAAAAGAAGGTGTTGGATCCCCGAGAGCTAGACTAGAGTTGTAGGTGGCTGCGAGTTGCCTTGCGTGTACTGGGAACCAAACTAGGTCCTTTGTGAGAGCAACCAGTGTTAATAACCTCCGAGCTGTCCTTCCAGCCCATGTGAGCGAAGTCATAAATTCCTTTGTAAGGAGACTCAGGTTATTGAACAGTAGTGAATCTTCAGGGTATTTTTTGTTGTTGTTGTTGGTGGTGGTGGTGGTTTGTTTTTTTGTTTGTTTGTTTGTTTTGTTTTGAATTGTCTCTCTCCTTTTAATTCCACTGTATATTTTGAGAATGCAGTGCAGACATCTTTGAGGACTTTTTTCCCCCTGGGATGTAAGTATTTGTAAGTATATTGTTCCATTAGAGATAGAATTGCTTTTTGGTTGGTTCTTTGAGAAATTAGTGGTTTTTGTAGCTTAGTTACTCATTTAGAGTTCAGATAACAAAATTTGGGGGGTTGGGGTGGGGGAATGTGGGGTTTGCCTAAGTGAAGGGTATGAATGAGAAGCTTTTTCTGATTTATTTTTACTTTTTGTGTGGTGCTATATAGGTGTGGGACCCACAGCCTTCCATGTGCTAGGCCACTGCTGTCTCCGTGAACTAGATCATTTATTTATGAATTTTCTGTTTTCCTTTTGTCAGTGTTTTGTTTTTGTTATTGTTTTGTAGGGAAGTAGGACGTTTGGAGACAGGGTTACTTCATATCCTAGCTGTCCTGGAACTTAACTGTGTAGATCAGGCTGTCTTTGAACTCACAGAGATCTGAGACTGCCTCTGCCTCCTAAGTGTTAGGTTTCTTTCTTTCTTTCTTTTTTAAAAGATTTATTTATTTTATGTATGTGAGTACACTGTCTCTGTCTTCAGACACACCAAAAGAAGGTATCAGATCTCATTACAGATGGTTGTGAGCCACCATGTGGTTGCTGGGATTTGAACTCAGGACCTCTGGATGAGCAGTCAGTGCTCTTAACCGCTGAGCCATCTCTCCAGCCCCAAGTGTTAGGTTTTAAGGAGTGTGACACCATGCCTGGTGTAGCTAGGGATTTTTTTAAACTAGGGACTAACAAAATCCAGGAGACAGAATTTCAGTGTTTTATTCTTCCTTGTTTCTCTTCTATCCTATTTTTTTTTCTTTCTGTAAAGATTTATTTTAACTTGTGTGTCTGTGTCTGTATATAGGTATGGACACAGAGTGCAGGTGCCCACGGAGGTCAGGGTGTCACAGCCTTTTGGGGATGGAGTTATGAGTGATTGTGAGCCATTTCCTATGGATGCTGAGATTTTCAAAGATTTATTATTTATTTTATGTATGTGAGTACACTGTCTCTGTCTTCAGACACGCCAGAAGGGGGCATCAGATCCCATTACAGATGGTTGTGAGCCATCATGTGGTTGCTGGGATTTGAACTTAGGACCTTTGGAAGAGCAGTCAGTGCTCTTACCCACTGAGCCATCTCTCCAGCCTGGAACTTTCTTTTAATGAGGCATTTAAGCAGTCTGTACAGGTTTGGCGGTTCCCTTTCACTTCTCTCCTGAACACTGACAGAGGCTCAGTCTGCTGGAGATGGGTCCGAGAGCTACAAGGGACAGCCTAATAAACTGAGGAATTATAATTTACCACAAAAGAGGTTTTGTGAAGTAAATGGAATAGCTACAGAATAGACGCTGAGATATTCTTGGAGATCTAAAAATGATGCGTTGAGTTCCTCACTGGTGCCCTTTCTGCATGTTAGTACCAGGGTCCCTTCACCCTGCTTCTCCAGCTGCGAAGCCTGTTTGTATGTTTTGGTTTCCCATCATTCTGCTTAGCAGATCAGCTTTGCTAAGTCTCTAATGAGTTGTGGTTGTTATTATTTGTTAGTTTGGCTTTTGAGACAGGGTTTCTTGGTAGCCCTGGCTGACCTGGAACTCTCAACCAGGCTGGCCTAGAACTCAAGAGATCTACCTGCCTCTGCCTCCTGAGTGCTGGGATTAAAATTTTGTATGATACAAACTTCCAGTGGTGCTATTTTAAAATATTGGCTAAGGAATGAATTCCTCTCTGTTTGCGCGCTATGTGCCAAACATTTCATATTATCTTTTGCCGTGTAGGATTACTTTGAAATGCTCCAGTTTTATAGCATGTGATTGAATTAAGTAAACATTCACATTCTCTCCCAGGCCGAACACATGTAAGAAAAATGGCTTATTTAAAATAGGGAAAGCCGGGTTTCATGGAGGTAGAGACCACAGCGCTTACGCAGTGTCTGTCGTTATTTACGTTGTATGTACATGGTAGTAACTATGTCGATCAAGCTAGATTTCTCCCCTGGAACTCAGCATCAGTTTCTTTACTTCATCATCATCATGATTATGTAGGTGTTTATATCATGTGTATGTGTGTGTGTGCATGTTTCTGATGTGCGTGGAGGTCAGAGGACAACCTTGTGGAGACAGTTCTCTGCTTCCGTACATGTGTTCCAGGAGTTTGAAGCCCTGTGGGGTCTATACTGTTGACATTCACTCTTTGCCTCATTCGATTGTTACCACTGTCACCATTCTGGACCTAAAAGAGATCACCGCGGCTTCCTTACTTCCAGTAGCCATTATCGCACAAAGTCCTTTGGTTTTCATTTTATGTGTGTGCGTTTTGCCTGCATCACTTTGCTTGTTTAACTGTGGAGGCCAGAAAAAGAGCGTTGGACCTCTTGGAACTGGAGTTCAGACAGTCGTGAGCCGTCATCTGTATGCTGGGGATTGACATGGTTCCTCTCGAAGAGCAGCCAGTGCTCCTGAGCCATCTCTCGAGCCCTGTGTCTTCTTTTGCTCTATGTAAAGCAGTGTCTGCTACTGGTCCTAAAAAGTGAAGATACTTTTATGATGCCTTTTCTGAACGTTTCTGGAGGGAAGCATGTCCTTACTCATTTGTTGTCGTTCAGTAAGGGGACATTGCCCTCTCACACCTTTGGCTGGAAGTTTAATACGTTCTTCACCCAAGTACATTGAATGCCCATTACCACCAAGACACCTATTACCAGCATGACAGGTTATAAATACTCTTTCCAGTTGAAGAACTTGCATTCTAATGGGGGAGGGAAAAACATCAAAAACAGCCCTTGGCGATGTAGCTCAGCAGTAGAGCAACTGGTTTGCAAAAACTATGTAATTGGTTATCCTGTCTCCACTTAAAAGGAAGAAGTATTGGCTATTAACAGAGACACTATTGATTATTAGGTTGCTCTTGTTTTTTGAGTTGGGTTTTTCTTGTAATCCTGGTTTGCCTGGAGCCCACTTGCCTCCTGAGTGCTGGGATTATAGCCATAAACCATTGTGCCTGGCTGAGAGAAGTTATAGTAGGGCATATATGTAGGACACAGTATATTAGGGCGGTTGCAGTTAACATTGCCTAAATTTGAATCTGACACTGTTTTTTACTACTGTGGGATAATGGGCAAATGTCTTCTTTTTATTAGCTCTGGCCTTCTATTTCAGACTGCTTTGGCCTCCAGCTAAGCGTTCTGTTTAGTCTGCATAGTATTTAGTTGTCTGCACTTAAACATATGGATTATTTACATACAACTCTACATGTATAACTTTTGAAACATATGAATTTCTCCAGTTCGGATATATATTCCTCATAGTAGCTACTGTGTTTAAAACAGACCTAGGGAGGCCAGGTATGGCGCCCTAATGTGCTGTTTTACCTCCCAAAGCTAGGCAAGTGGATCTCTGAGTCCCAGGCTGTCTAGTGAAATCCTGGTTTCTCCAGTTCCTCATAAACACGTTTTCTAATCTCCCTTTAATGATAATAGAGCAATTTTTCTTTGTTTTTTTTTTCTTTTTTCTTTTCTGTTCGTTGGCTTCATTTTTCAAGATAGGATTTCTCTGTGTAGCCCTGGCTGCCTTGGAAATCCCTATGTAGACCAGGCTGGCCTCCAACTCAGAGAACCGCCCGCCTGCCTCTCCTCCTCAGTGTTAGGATTAAAGACGTGCACCACCATGCCCAGCTAGAACAGTTTTTCTTATACTTTGGTCTACTGCTCACATTTCTTAGATAATCTTCTTACACCTACCACCATTTAGAGAGTTAGGACAACTCTAAATCTGTCACCAAACTGGACTTTTCTGCAGCCGTTGAATATCACAATTTAACGTGCTATATAAACAACTCATTTAGTATGGCTAAATTCCATGTCCTACTAATTTTATGTCAGTATTTCTGCTCTGGGTTCTGTTTCTCCCTCCCATCACATTTTGAATCACATTGCTATAGTTCACACCTTAGTCATCTTGTTAGGTAGGATTCAGAGAAGAAATTTATTGGAAGGTTATCAGGTGGGGTCTCAAAATTAAGAAGGTTTAAAGGTGATCTGAAAGCAAGGGAGGTATGCCCACAGAGACCAGAGTCATAACGCTCATCAGTCAGGCTCTGTGGGCGGAGCTTTCCGTCCAAGGTCTCATGCTCCGTTATCTCACAGAAAATAACAAAGGAGTCCATCTCCAGTGTCTACCTCTTTTCTGGACTCCATAGCAGCCTCCTGACTGGCCCCATGTCTTCTGTTCTTCCATTCCACAAAGCCAGAGTTAGAAAACTAAACTTAGTTCTGTTGTGTCATTCGTTTGTCTCTGTGGCTTCCTGTTAACCTGGAAGAAAATACTCTCTAATGTCTGGCCCTTACTAGCCTCTGACTTTATCTCTGTTCAGTCTTCTGTGATTGATACTGTGACAGGACTGAACCACAGAACCATGTGACTGACACACACTGCCTTTCATTTTCATGCTTTTGTTTCGCCTTCCCTCCCACCATCTCTGCTGCTTGAATATTCCTTTCATATGGTCCACTTTAACCTATCTCTTACAATTTAAGAAACTACTTCCTGATCTTGTTCTCTTCAATTAATTCCCTTCTCACGTCCCTGCAGTGACCTCTGCTGTTGTATCACCGTCTTGTGTTATAACTGTTTATACTGCCCACTTGGTATTTTTCTTATGGTGCTTACTGTTTACCTTCTTCAACATATACACGAATCTAACAGGAACAGGGATTATATCTTTTTCTTTCATCTTTCTTCTCTCCTCTCTGTCTTGTTTTTTGTTTGTATTTGTTTTTTTTAAAAAACAAGAAAACAACAAAACAGGATCACATTTAACTCAAGCTAGCCTTGAATGCATGATCTTGCTGCCTCCCTCTCACGTGCTAGAATTACAGGCATATAGCATCGTGCTGATGGGCAGGGATTATTTATTTTTGGGTACCTAATACTATTACTTAGTAGTATACTGTCTACTCAGTAAATGTTTAGATAACTGGGCACAGTAGTTCTGAAATTATGGCTATTATCTCAGCACTAGGGAGGCTGAGGCAGGAGAAGTTTGTGGCAATCTTGAGATGCAATAGTGAGTTCCAAGGCAATCTGGACTGTGTACTGTGAGGCCTTGATTCAGACAACAAGAGTTGAGGTAATGAAAGAAGAGATGGAGATCTCAGGACTTAAGATTTTGATGCAGGAAATGAAGGGTGGTATACAATTTAAATACAGCAGTATTGACTAGATCTGAAAGAGAAAAAATAAAGATATTGCAACTTGACATTTTGATTAGCATGTAAATGTATATATCAAATAACCGTGGAAGCTAGGACAAAGAAGACAAGGTGTGCTGTTACATTTTGCTTTGTTTTCACTTAGCATCCTGAGTGTAGACTTGCCTCAGACAGCTACAGGAATAACAGGCCCTCTTTACAAGTTCTTAAGCATGAAGTTCATTTGGTCAAATTGTGAACTAGGGAATTAATGCGGTGACAGGATGGATTAGAAGGAAGAAAGATCAACTTTGAGACTTCTACGTAAGGAACTCAATAAAAAGAGTAGGCAGCAGAGTTAGAAGCCACAACTTTGCTACTTAGTTCCTTAGTCGGATCCTTCCATGGCTCGGTTTTCAAAGTGGTTGACTTATATAGCGCATTGCGGGCCCTGAAGTCTGTCCTAGTACATTGCAGTAGTGTCAGTAGGACTTGGCAGTTAATTGGATGCTAAGTATGAAGGAGGTTTCAGAGCCAAAGTGAATAGGAAGTCTTAACACTACTACAGTCTGAGAGTTCCTGGCCTGTTTAGTGGTAGTTAACACTGGGATCTTTAAAAGTAGCGGGTCTAAGTTCAATTTGGTCCTTTTTTTTTTTTTTTTTCTGGTTCTGAGCCCAAAGTACAGAAAAATAATATTCCCGTGTTCTTTCAGAGTAAACAGTGGTCCTGAGTGAAGCAGCTGGTTTTTTTACTTGGGGAGACTTAAGCTTCGATACCCTCACTATGGTGCTGGTCTGCTTCACCACACCAGGAATGGGCGGTGATGGCTAAGTCAAGTGGACTGTTTGGAGAAAAGGAGGATGGGAGTAGGACTGGGTGTGTATTTGGGAGGGCACCGAGCCAGAGAATTGTTAGAGGCACCTGAGCTAACTTTATGGAAGCATAAGTGTCAGGCATGCAAGCCAGCTTCCTGGATTGTAGCACATAGTGTCTTATCTTGGAAAGGCGAAAGTCTGAGTCCCCAACTGTTCCTCCCCCACCCCACCCCAGTAGTGCCTGGGCACCTTGTGCTGGGGAGTGGGAGGGAGTGACAGGGCCGCCGGAAGACAGGGGTTCTAGAGGGAGGCGGAGCTGGCCTGGTGCAGAACACCTCCCTGGAGTTCTACTCGGATATTTGAGCGGTGTGGGTGTCAAGAATCAATCATTGGGATTGCTCTCCTGCACCTTCGTTTTCAGGCAAGCTGCAGGCTTGGTCTTGGCCCTAGAAACCGGATAGGCCTCTCTGTGCACTCTCAACCTAACCTGCGGGGGAAGGGAGCTGCTTCTAGTCCCGCCCTTGCGCTGTTTTGCGTTTCTGCGCCTTTGGTTGAGTGGCAGTGGGTCTTAGCCAATGAGAGTGTGGGGCGGGCAAGCGCATCAAGTTAGGTTGCGTAGAAGGAGGGGAACTGGTGCTGGAGAGACAGCGAGAAGGGAACCGGCCCCACGGCCACCGCAGGTAAAGCCACCTTTGCCTCCCACCGGGGTGAGGTGCAGGGCTTTTTCACCTTCAGGGCTTGCTCGGCCTCTCAGACTGCAGCTTGCGCCCTAACCTTGCTGCTTCCCTGGGCATCACACCCCCACCCCCACCCCTCGTATCTTCTCGTCTTGACCATCCCCACCTCGGAGGATGCCCCCGATAGCTCCCTCGCTCAAGTGCATGTACTTCAACTCCATTTGGTGGCTCCAGTTGCCCGAAGTCTTCCGCCGGAGCCTCTGCCTGCCTCTGCCGTATGGGCCTTAATGGCACTAACCCCGGCAGTGAGAGCAGGTAATGTACCCGGCCCCCCTTGCCACCCCCACCTCCAGTAGCGTTTTCCTCTCCATCAATTCTACTTCCTTTCCCCTTCTGAGTAACATAATTTCTACAGTTTCCCTCTTGCCCTTTGAAAATACATGCTTTTAGGTTTCATGGTTGGCTATTTAGCTTTCCCTGTTTTTAACGAAGTGCTCTCTGTTACCAGCCATATTTGCCCTCAAATGTCTACACCCTTAATTTAGTTATGTCTTTTCCTTCAGTTATTAGAAAACAGAAACAGAGTTGCCACTCATTTGACAGAATGAGAAGGCAGAGAAAATGGCCCAAGATCTCCATTTATTTGAGGAAACCTGAGGGCTCCAAGTTAATAGCTCCATTTCTTGTGTTCTGTGTCTTTCCATCCTGATCATTCTTTGACCTCAACTTAATAATTTCATTCACTTGGGTGTCTCTTGCTCATTTATCTTTAAGTTTTGAGATTCTCTGAGTTGCACAAATGTTTCAATGCTATAGTTTGGTTTTTTTTTTTTTTTTTTTTTTTTTTTAGTGCTCCCCCTGCTATTACATTTTTTTTCTGCTGTCGTTATTTTATTTTCAAGGTATTTCTTGTTTAAGTCAAGCTTCCCCTATCTGTCTTGTGTTTTAATAGCTGGAGTTTATGTCTGTCTCTAGCTCATCCTTCTGAAAATGATTAACAAAGCTTATATTTTGAAGTAAAATACTTTTCCCCCTCTGAATCTGAGCACAGAGGTTAGGTAGGCATGAACAGTGCTTTCTAAACCTGTATACCACGGAAAAAGTATTGCTCAATGTGGCATCTGTTCATTATTTTCTAAGGATGGATAGGATAGAGAAGTCTATCAATGGAGAATCTGTATCTGTAGTTTATATAAATGTTGAAATGATTTCTTTTATAGTGCTTCTCTTTCTTTGTAACAATCAACTATGATAAACGTCCTCTTGGGATAATGTAAGAACTCTTACCCCAGCCCTGAGATACTAGTGACTTTCTTCATGCTGCTGTCTTTCTTTCTACTTACATCAGCTCCCTGTTTACAGATCTTACAGATCACAATTTTGTACACTCGTATTGCCAATAATTGAAACCACAAAATATAAAACTGCAAATACACTTAAAAACTACACTTTGACCACACCCTCCTGTGCCATAAGCCCTTTCTCGGTGCACATAGTGCATGTGCCTTCTACCCTATTTGCAGTCACTGTTTTGCTGGAAAGAATGAGGATGTTAGACTAGAATTTAAAGTCTGTTGTGATAAGACAGGCAAGGTTGAGGCAAAACACAAGGACTAGAGAGTTGGAACATGGAGGCTCCAGAAATAAAAGAACTGTGTGGAAGGTGGTAAGCCTGTAGAACAAGGACCTCCAAGACAGCAGATACTGTTCTGCCAGTATCTGTTTGATTTAAAGTGAATAGATAGGTGTCCTTGGATTTCAACTGAACTTTTGTTCTTTTTCTTCTCCACTTCCAATCCCCAGGGTTTGTGTCATACAGGCTGTATACTAATTTTGATTATGGGAAGTTATTAAGTACAGCCACTAAATCCTAACTGTCCTTTAGGGCACATACATGTGCTTCTCCTTTGGCAGTGGTAGGTTAGGACTGTTGTCATCCTTAATAAGAGAAAAGTCTGATGTTACTTCATTACCTACTAGTTGCTTTACATTAAAACCTCTACAACATCCATTCATTTTTCTTTTACCAGTGTTTGAACTATAGAAAGAAAATTCATAAAATATATATGCTTGTAAGCTAAGTTATATATTGTTGCACGCAGGATGACACACAGGTAATAAAAATCGGGAGCAATGAATAAAGTTAGAAGTGTGAGGAGTTTGAGATGGGAGCTAGGTTTTGCTTTGGTGCAATTGAAGGAATTGAGACGTAATAATACACTATCCTGTGGGATTATGTAGCTGCAAGGATTTGAGCTAGGGTTGTTTTTGAGACACTTTCATTATATACCCTTGTCCTCAAACTCATAGAGGTCCTCCTGTCTCAGCCTCAAAAGTTCTGCAGTTGCAGGGTAAGCTACCACACCTGGCAAGACTTTTGAGTTCTTGAATCTAGACTGACCAAGTAGAGAGCACAAATTTGGTTAGAAAGCCAGGTAAGGGCTCATGCCTAGTATCTTAGCACTCAGGAAACTGAGGCAGGTGGCTGATTGTGAGTTTGTGGCTCCCCTGTGCTACAAAGACCATGGTTGTTTTTTTGTTTTTGTTTTGTTTTGTTTTGTTTTTAATTAAAGCCCAGCAGTGGTGGCAAATGTCTACAGAGTCCAGGACAGTTAAGGCTACGTAGAGAAACCCCTGTCTCAAAAAACAAACAAAAAGTAATTGTCTCAAGGAATCTCATACCTGTGCTTTCTAGTGTGACTGTCTTTCTCTCTTAACCTTCATGCTTAAGCTACACTTAAACATCTTTATTTCACACACACGTTTGGGAAGCAAGAACCAATAATAATGCACTGATTTTTTAAAGCTTAATAAATAATTGAGTCATATGTAGGTAAAGAAGTAACTCAGAAAAAAGTGCAATTACTGTTTCTTACTAAAAAGTGCCTTCTTTTTGCTGGGTGATGGTGGTGCACACCTTTAATCCAGCACTTGGGAGGCAGAGGCAGGTGGATATCTATGAGTTCAAGCCCAGCCTGATCTACAGAGTGAGTTCTAGGACAGCAGGGTACACAGAGAAACCCTATCTTGAAAAACAAACCAAACAAAATAAAAAGTGCCATCTTTGGTCCTGTCTTGTAGTGCAGACCTGAAATCACGGATCCTTGGGAGGCACGTATAGGAAAAGCACAAGTTCAGGGCCTGCCTAGTCTACAGAGAGAGTTCAAGGCCAGCCTGTACAACTCAGTGAGAATGTCTAAATAAAGTCAAATGAGGGATGCAGACACAACTCAGTCGGTAAGAGCTTTCCCGCTCCCACATGGAGTCTTACAGCTCCAGTTTCAAAAGATCTAATGCCCCCTTCTGACCTGCAGGCAGCAGGCATGCACGTGGTACAGTGACATACATATAAACAAAACACATAAATTTATATATTCTTGAGTCAGATCTCTGTTTAGCCTTGGTTATTTATCCTGGAATTCACTGTGTACAGTGGCCTAAAAATCAAAAATATCTTCCAGTCTCTGTTTCCCAAGTGCTGGGATTAAAAGTGTATGCTACCATGCTTGGTTTAAAATTAAAATTTAAATTAAAAAAAAAAAAAAAGGTCAGATTAGCTCTGTGGTGATGTTCTTTCTTGATGTCCTCAAAGCCTAGGTTCAGTTACCAGTATTGCAAATTGAAAAATGAAATTTCTTCTGGACAAAGTGACAGATGTATACTCTTAGACCTTTGAAGACCGATGCAGAAAGATTGTCAAAGCTCAGAGTCAGGAAGACTGTCTTACATAGAGTTTTCTTTTAAAGACCTTTGCTTGAATTTGGCCCCTTACTGGGGAGGTGGGAGTAGAATGCAGTAACAAGGTATTACGAAGTGTATATCTTTATATAAATTATCAGTGTGTAAAGTGTAGTTAGTAGAAGTTTTCACTGTAGTAGTGTTTATGTCAGAACTATCAGCATACCCACCATACGAGTTCTTGTTACTGTTTTAAAACAGCATTTAGCTAGAGGTGTCTACTGTAATTTCTCTGAGAGTGAGTAGATCTAAGATCATAGATGGCGCAGTGGGGCATAACTAGTTTACAAAAAGGTGAGACTTAAGGAAATGTGTGAAATGACTGAATAGGTTTTTCATTAACTAAAGAAATATGCATAACTATGCTTGTTGCCATTTTGGGTAATTTGTGAGCAAATATTAGAAGTTGGAATGAGCTGCTGAAATAGTTTGGCCAAGAATAGGAATTGATACAGATCTTAAGACTTGAAAAGTTTTCAGTTATGCAAGCCCAGAATAGATACTGACCTACATTATATTTTATAAAGATAACTGGAAACCTATTATCTCAACACTTAGGAGGCTGAAGCAGGAGCATTACAAGTTTGAGGCTATCCTGGGATATCCTCTGTCTTCCCACCCCCACACACATGTGCACGCCCACATACAATTGTACTAACACATGCACACAGAGAGTTGGAAATTATATTTATTATATTTATATCATTCTATTTCTGACTGATTTCTTATTTGATGCCTTTAGATAGCTAGGAAAAGGATCTTATCAAGGAATGTTTTCTTGTAATGTCATCGACATTATATACTCTTTTAAGAAATGCTTTAAAAGGTTTATTATTGTTATGGATGTTTGTGTGTGGGTGTACAAGCCATGGTGCATGAGTGGAGGTCATAGGACAACTTTGTTTAGTCAGTTCTCTCCTCTTACCTTTAAGTGAGTTTGGGGGATTGAACTCAGGTCATCAGGCTGTAGAGCAAGTACCTTCACCCACTGATCCATCTTACCAGCTCAAGAACAAATACCTTTTTCATGTATGTTGCTGTGCATGTATTTCAGTTATTTGTTTTCTCTGTGTGGGTGTTTTGTCTCCATGTTTGTCTGTGCACCATGAGCATGCCTCATGGCCACAAAGGCCAGAAGAGGACAGTAGACACCCTGGGATCGAAGTTACAGGTGGTTGTGAGTCTCCCTGTGAGTGCTGGAAAACCTGGGTCCTCTGGAAAAGTAGTCAGTGCTCTTATGAGTCACCTCTCTCTCCTCTTTACCTCTTTTTCATGTATTTGGTGGGTTTTTTTTTTTATTTACATTTTAAATGTTATCCCCTTTCCCAGTTTCCCATTCACAGACCCCTCTTCCTTCCCCCATCCTTTTCATGTATTCAGATACGAGGTTTTTTTTTGTTTTTTTTTTTTTTCCGAGCTGGGGACCAACCCAGGGCCTTATGGTTGCTAGGCAAGCGCTCTACCACTGAGCTAAATCCCCAACCCTCGACACGTAGTTTTATACATTTCCTTTGTTTCTCCCTAAATGTTCATGAACTTAATGCCAAGGATATGGAATTTATCAATATATCATTTATGAGGCAGTTTTTCAAGATAGGAGGATTTTAAATTCTCATGTTAGTATCAAAGAATACAGTGAATAGTCAAGGATATCTGTGAAGACTGAATAGTCTATTCCAGTAATATGAGCAAATATTATCATTGGGTCGCTCCTGTGTGTGCTGTCCTGCAGCTTTCTTGGGGATCCACAGGAAGTAAGACAGTTTTCACCATCAAGGATCTTTCTCTTAGGAGCTGGGTCATAGCACATTCTTCTGGAGTGTGTACACCCTACATATGACCCATAATTGCTCATTTTTATAAACTTATGACACTTTCCTCAAACATGTCAGACAAGCCTCTTGAGAAGATGGTAATTTCTATAACTTGTACAAAGGAATGGTTTGGGCATTCTCAGAATATGGACAAGAATCTCGAGTCACATATACTTTGCTTTAAATAAGATGTACTGCTGTGGTATTTAAAGCAAGTATAAGATAGGGTCATCACAAATTGCTGGGTTAAAGAAGAGCTTTGGGGACTGGAGAGATGGCTCAGCGGTTAAGAGCACTGACTGCTCTTCCAAAAGTTCTGAGTTCAAATCCCAGCAACCACATGGTGGCTGTAATGGGATCTGATGTTCTCTTCTGGTGTGTCTCAAAACAGCTACAGTGTAGCAACATGAAAAAAAAAAATCTTTAAAAAAAAAAAAAAAAAGAAGAGCTTTGGGGTGATGGCTTCCTCTCCTGGGAAGGGCGTGTGGAGTGGAGTGAAGGCGTGGAGGAGGCTGTGTTTCAAGTATAGACCAAAGTAGGCACAAGAATTTATCAAGTGAACTGTGCCAGGTAGGGATACAGGATATGTATAGGTAAGAGTTAAGAGAAAAAAGTTGGGTATATAAGTTAGGATTGAAATGCTGAGTCTCTTGCAAAGAAAATTTTTAATCTTACTGGCACAACTCTAAAATATATAAATAACATTTCTATAAAGGTAGATTAAAGTTTCTGGATATACTGTTATAAATTTTCCTTTTGATCCAAGTACTTCTACCTATGACTGGTAAAACTAAGCCACCCATTAGGTATGTAAGAAAGACATTGAATAATACATTAGCACAAAGTGCTGTATATAAACATTCAGTAAGCAGTGTTGGGGAAACTACCCTGGGTTCAGCTCACATTGTGTTAGAATCTTGGTTACAGGTGGCTTTTATCAGTCTAGAAAGAAAGAAGTATCTGGATCAAAAGGAGAATTGACAACGGTATTTCCAGAAACTTTAATCTGTATTGAAATGTTCTCGATATATTTTAGAGTTGTGCCAGTGTAACAGTGGGTGAATATAAACTTCCTTATCATCATCATCTTAAAATAATTGTAGAAAGAAATGGACAAACAAGTTTAATGTTTTTTGGGGGAGTTGGGGGAATTTTTTGTTTTTATTTCTCTGGCTTTTTGAGACAGTGCCTCACTTTGTAGCTCTGGCTAGCCAACCTGGAACTTACAGGGAGCCTCCTGCCTCTGCCTCCCAAGTAATGAGCTCAAAGCATGGGCCACCACACCCAACAAGCTAAATGTTCTTGATAGACAGAAACATCAAGATGTGGAGATGTAAGGGCCTAAAGGGGGTTTGTTTCTTCTTAGTTTTTAGTTTTGAGACAGAAATGTGGGTTCTCTTTACCGTGTGTCCATCTACACAGTTCCTCATATTGTCCTCTTATTACTTTAATGTAAATGGATATTAAGGTGGTACCATAGAATTTTTCATTGAAATCACCAACTTTTCTTGTTTTTCATTTATATTCCATCACAGGAGTTCCATCTTCTCCCTCTGAAGACTTAGCTGTCTTGCTCCATGAAGTTCAGGACAATCTGACATGCACTTGATTCTTGTCTCTTCATTTGAAGAATAGTCCTCATCCATTGTGTACATTTTTTTGTTAATAGGGAAGGGGAGGGGAGAAAGAGTTCCCCCCCTCCCCTTCCCTCCCCAGAACTTCAACAAATATCCTTTATTACTTTACCAAGATGGCAGACCCCATCATGGATCTGTTTGATGACCCAAACTTATTTGGCCTGGACTCTTTGACTGATGACAGCTTTAATCAGGTCACTCAAGACCCCATTGAAGAAGCACTTGGACTGCCAAGTTCTCTGGACTCCTTGGATCAGATGAACCAAGATGGTGGAAGTGGTGATGTGGGGAATTCATCAGCAAGTGACCTGGTTCCCCCACCAGAGGAAACAGCTCCCACTGAACTTCCCAAAGAATCCACAGCTACAGCTCCAGAATCCTTAACCTTGCATGATTATACCACTCAGCCCACCAGCCAGGAGCAGCCAGCCCAACCTGTCTTGCAGACATCAACACCAACATCAGGACTTTTGCAGGTCTCTAAGAGCCAGGAGATCCTGAGCCAAGGGAATCCTTTCATGGGTGTCTCTGCCACAGCTGTCTCCCCCAGTAATACTGGAGGACAGCCATCTCAGTCAGCTCCTAAGATTGTTATTCTTAAAGCTCCACCAAACTCCTCAGTCACAGGTGCCCATGTGGCACAAATTCAGGCCCAAGGTATCACCAGTACAGCTCAGCCCCTAGTGGCTGGCACAGCCAATGGTGGAAAAGTCACTTTTACCAAAGTGCTTACTGGTACACCCCTCCGACCAGGTGTATCCATTGTCTCTGGTAATACAGTGCTGGCCACGAAGGTCCCTGGGAACCAGGCTGCTGTTCAGCGCATTGTCCAGCCAAGCCGACCAGTAAAGCAGCTAGTTCTCCAGCCAGTTAAGGGTTCTGCTCCTGCTGGAAATCCCGGGGCTACCGGGCCCCCCCTGAAGCCTGCAGTTACACTGACATCTACACCTGCCCAGGTGACTTGAGTGAAACAGGGAGGTGAATTGTTGTTTCATAGAGGACCTCAGAACAGTGATGGTGGGGAAGAGGAACACAGTTTATAAGAACTGTTTATAGGAAAGTCTGTTTAGATCTGTCTTGCAGGGTATGAGGTGTTTGGGACAGTCTTCTAGCCAGGGCTGCTCTCAAATGCATGGCAGTCTTCCTGTCTTAGTCTCTACGTGTTGGGGTTATAGGCACTAACCACTATGCCTTACTGCCTTTGTTTTTCACCAGTGAGCTTGGACAGTCACTTCCTTAATTGGTAGGTGGAGTAGTTAGTGTTAATGTGCCTCTCATCTCTTATCACATGCTGCACTGTACCTACCTGGTACTGTATACAGTGCACAGCTTAGTCTTCAGGGAGACATGGATATTAAACAAAAATTCACAGTAAATGTATGCTATAAGTTGTCATTGAAAATAGAGGATGTTCTGAGAACATATATTTGCAATACTTATAAGTGCTCTATCTTCCATTTATTGATTTATTTATTTATTGAGACAGATTCTTGTGGTGTAGCCCAGGCTGGCCTGGAATTCTATATAGCCAAGGAAGGCTGACCGCAAACTTGATCGACTTTCCTCCACCTTCTTACTGCTGGGATTAGAGGTGTGTGCTGTCACACCAGCTGTGGGGGTTTTGGTTTGTTTTTGAGAGGTTCTCACTATGTAAGAATCTAGGCTGACCTCAAGCTCGGCAGTCCTTCCTCTCAGCCTCCTGATGCTAAGATTACACACGCACAAGCCATTGCACCTTTTTCTCCTATTCTCAATAATACTCCTCTCCTCTTACTACTCAGCATCATAGAAAGCTCTGAATAGAGGATCAGAAGAGTTGGGAACTGTCGTGAGCATTAAGGCTAATGGAACCGATGTGGAGGCATGGTTTCATTTCACTTTATAGATTTTTGTCCTGATTTCCAAACATTAAATGACAGCCTTAGATAGCTATCAAGTTTTGTGTGTGGGTGTGTGTGGATGTGTGTGTGTGTGTGTCTCTGTGTATGTGTATGTGATAGGCTTAATACCTACTGGGCAGAGGTGTTACAGAAAAAATGCTATAGAGACACTGGAAGGGCAACAAAAATTGATTTTCTGACATTCTGTTCTATGAGTCTCGAATGAAGAAAGCTGGTATAAATAGTTCTGTATGTAATATTCTTTAATGTTTCTCTTTGATTTCCTTTTTCATTGTAGGGTGAATCGAAACGCATCACTTTGGTCCTTCAGCAGCCACAGTCCGGAGGTCCCCAAGGACATCGGCATGTTGTGTTAGGGAGTCTACCCGGCAAGATAGTGTTACAGGGCAACCAACTGGCAGCCTTGACTCAAGCCAAGAGTGCCCAGGGGCAGCCTGCCAAAGTAGTCACCATTCAGCTGCAGGTGCAGCAGCCACAGCAAAAGATCCAGATTGTACCACAGCCTCCATCATCACAGCCACAGCCACAGCCGCCACCCTCAGCCCAACCATTGACCCTGTCCTCTGTACAGCAGGCTCAGATAATGGGACCAGGCCAAAACCCAGGACAGAGACTTTCTGTACCGCTCAAGATGGTGCTGCAGCCACAGGTGAGTGACTTGAGAAGGAAGAGAAAGGAAACACCCCTTAGTCTCTTGTCACTGCCTTCAGTAACCATTGTTGCTTACGACAGGAAGTTCTAAACACCTTGGAACTGAGGTGTAGATTTTTACTTCACCCATGGAAACCTTGTTTTGATTAAATCATGCAAAGATTAAGAATTATTGTTGAGTTTGTGGTGATGATTTCTGTAATATTTGTCTTTAAAATACGTGTAGTCTTTTCTTTATTATAATACTGTGGGGGTTTGGAGGGGAGACTGGGCTTGAGCTGTTTTGCATAGAATGACTGTGTCCCCTCAAGAAAAAAAGAGGCAGGCATGGTCCTTAATTCCAGTCCTCAGTGGGGAGGCATAGGCAGGTGCACCTGGGTTGAGGCCAGCCTGACCAATATAGTGAGTTGGAACAGCCATAGCTACATAATAGACTCTGTCTCAAATGAATGAATAGGTAAAAAATTAAGGAAAAGGTGATTTGAAATTACCTCTTGACACAGTTGATGGAAAAACAATGCATTCTGTACAATGTGAAGAAGTTTGGATCTCAAGCACTGGTGTGAACAGCCTGTGATCTCAGCACCAAGGAGATGGTGTTGTGAGGGTCCACAGCGCTTTCTGGTCAGCTAGTCTAGCCAGTCAGTGAAGTGCAGTGAGAGAGCCTATCTTAAGTGAGGTGATTCACACCTTTAATCCCAGCACCTAGAAGGCAGAGCTCAGAGTACAAGGCCAGCCTGGTCTACATTTTATGCTCTAGGCCGATTAGGACTATATAGGGAGATCATATCTTTTTGTTTTGTTCTGTTCTGTTTTGTTTCAGACAGGGTTTCTCTCTGTAGCCCCAGCTCTCTTGGAATTTACTTTGTAGACCAGGCCGGCTTTGAACTCAGAGATCCACCTACCTCTACCTGAGAACATATCTTTAAAAAGAAATAAATAAAAATGGAAAGCAATTGAGGGAGACACAGAAAGGAAAGTTGTCCTTTAGTCCCCCATCTGCATGTACACACTCAAACATGTATGTACACATATAGCACACACAAATATATAAATGGGACTGAGTAAATGACTGTTGGTAAGAGTAATTGCTGTGCAAGCATGAGGGCCTGCATTCAGATGCTTAGCATCTACAATAAAACTGTGTGTGTCAGGCAGTGGGGGCACACGTATCTAATCCCAGAATTCAGGTGGATATCTGAGTTTGAGGCCATCCTGGTCTAAAGAATGAGTTCCAGGACAGCCAGAGCTACATAGAGAAACCTTGACTTAGAAAAAACAAAACCAAAAAAAAAAAAAAGATGGGTCTAGCAGAGACATAGACAGGTAATCCGTGTAGGGGGTTAAAGAGAAGATCTTTGGGACTTAGTTACTAGCTTATCTTCAGGTTTAGGGAGAAGCTGTCTTGATGGGAATTAGATCAACAAAGAACACCCGTCGTCCTAATTTGTACCATGTACAAATTGATTTTTTTAATGTAATTATGTCTAATTTAAAGGATGAAGAAATATTTAACAAGACTGGTAAAATGACTTAGTGATTAAGAGCACTTCCTGCTTTTTGAGAGGATCTGAGTTCAGTTCCCAGGACCCACATCAAGTGGCTGTAACCCCAGCTCCTAGGGATAGAATATAACTCTAACTCTGAGGGCACCTGCACAAAAGTGCATATGTACACACACACACATACACATACACATACACACACACACACACACACACACACACACACGATAAAAGGACTCCAACGGAATGATTCAGACTTTTGAATATTTAGGACAAAGATCTCTGTTATTGTGTAAGTTGTAAGTCTTCTAAAATAGTGAATATGAAAACAATGACAAAAGCAAAAGAATATATAAAGTTCAATTTACTACAATTTTTTTTCTCATTGGAAACCACATGTTATTTTCAGATGGATCTAGGTTCAGTGAGTCTTAACCCTGGGCCTAATTTTTAAGCATATATACCTTGTTTGTGTTTTGTTCGTATGAGTGTGCATGTGTGTAATAGACAGTATATCATCATGTAACCCTTTGCTGGCCTGGAACTTAACTATAGAGACCAGCTTGACCTTGAACTACTGGGCAATCAATTGTCTTTCCTCTGTCCCAAGTGCTGGGATTGCAGGCCTGTGCCCCCTTATCTGGCTGAGTATACCTAGTTTTATTTAGGCCATGATTTAAATTGCAAACATGTTGAAACTGTAGTGTCTTTGTTTTTCTAGGCTGGCTCTTCTCAGGGAGCCTCTTCTGGACTCTCTGTGGTTAAAGTTCTAAGTGCCAGTGAAGTGGCAGCCCTGTCATCACCAGCAAGCTGTGCCCCTCACACTGCAGGGAAGACTGGAATGGAGGAGAACCGCAGGCTTGAGCACCAGAAAAAGCAAGAGAAAGCAAATCGGATTGTGGCAGAGGCCATTGCTAGGGCCCGGGCCAGGGGTGAGCAAAACATACCTCGAGTCCTGAATGAGGATGAGCTGCCTAGTGTCCGGCCTGAAGAGGAGGGTGAAAAGAAACGCAGGAAGAAGAGCAGTGGAGAAAGGCTGAAGGAAGAGAAGCCGAAGAAAAGCAAGACTGCTGCTGCTTCCAAAACAAAGGGCAAGAGTAAGCTAAAGTGAGTGCTCCTGCTGCCATTGGTGCCGGGGAGCACCCTGCTGTGAAAACAGATCAGGACGAGCTGTGTACAGCAGCTACACAGCTCCCTGCAGGCCCATAAGAGAACCCGAAGGTGCAGGACACATCAATAGCTCAGACGCCACTTTGCACATTGCCAATATTTTATCACTGTCACGTTAAAGAGATTTCTCAGTGTCCCTACCAACACCTCATAAGAGAGCTGCCGAACACTGCTTTCCTAGCCTTAAGCCTCAGTCACTGTCCCCAGTAGACCTCCTTTGAGGGAGTGTGACTTGCTAGGTTCTTGTTGCAATCTTGGTTTGTTTTTTTGTTTTTTTTTTTCTTTTATTACTTGGAGCTACTTTCTTATTAGCTTCTGCTCTGTATGTTCTTCAGGCTGTATAGCCTTTTCCACCTTATTAAAAAACCACGTTGGGTAGGCTGGAGAGATGATTCGGCAGTGAAGAATGCCGCAGCTCTTACAGACGTCCGGAATGCAGTTCCCAGTACCATGTGGCAGCTTACAACCTATAACTCCTAGTCAGGGGATCTGATGCACTCTTTCGGCTTCTGCAAGCACCAGGCATGCAGCTGGTACACCTACAGATATGTAGGCAAACACTTCCCATATAAAATAATACATCTTTAAAAAATTAATAAGAAATAAAAGAATTAAGTTTCATCCCTGTTATTTGGTCCTCAGTAAAAAGTCAGGACAAAGTTAGCCTTACAAGCTGAGGGCTACCTTCTTCAGACACTGTACTCTGCAGTGTTTGTACCATATAGACTGGAAAGTCAGATGTTTTTATTTTCTTTTAGACCCAGATATTTCTGTCTGGAAGTTTAGTATATGACAGTTAGACAGTTAGATTAATAATGTCTGCTTACCCATAAAGTATCCTTGCCTTCATTGAGAATGGACTTGTCTTTCCTCTTAGCACCATCACTCCTGTAGTGGGCAAGAAGAGAAAGCGTAACACATCATCTGACAACTCTGATGTGGAGGTCATGCCTGCACAGTCGCCCCGGGAGGACGAAGAGAGCAGCATCCAGGTAAGGGACCTTCAAGAACTTAGTGAAACATAAGCATTCTGTCTCCGAGGGTCTGACATAAAATTAGTCAGTTCTCACTCCCCAAATCTCCGTGTTCCAAAAACTGACAGACCATGCAAGTCCGTGATGCAGTGCAGGTGGCTGTAGGGAGTACTTTTCCTCCCTTGTAGAGCCGTTCAGCTATCCCTTTGCTGCACGTTTTCTGCACTTGCTGTTTCTGACAAGAGCTCTGGGTGGGTAGGCACAGAGTTTGGGTTGTCTGTCTTTCTGTCTATGAAGATGAAAGACAGAAGAAATGGAAAGCCAGACAGAAGAAGCTCAGCCTCCAGTTCTCATTTGCTGCCTGACAGTGCTGTCTGTGGCTACAGTTTATAACCACAGAGAGAATTGAGATTTGCTGATTAAGACTGTTAGCATTGTGAAGTCCTTCCCTGTTGAGTGTGAGGTTCTAGGGAATCAGTAGGGCTTGTTCTCCAGTTTCTGGTCCTTGCTAATAGAACTCAGCTGGATTGAATTCAACATTAGTAAGAGGAAGTTTGGAGTAAATGAACAGATTGTCTCTCTTAACTTAAAAAACAAGTTATTTTATGTATATGAGTGCTTGCTTGCATATGTATATGTGTGTCTTGTGAATGCCTAGTACCCAGAGAGGTCACAAAGGGGAGTTGGGTCCACTGCAGTAGGGTATTACAGAATGCGTCACCATGTGGGCTGGGAATCGACTATGGGTCTTCTGGAAGACCAGCTAGTGCTCTTATAGCCCCTTTTCTGCTTTTTATATGGAATGTTTATTTTTCGTTTGTATGTACGTGTGCATGCTCGTGTGTGTGTGTGTGTGTGTGTGTGTGTGTGTGTGTGTGTGTGTTGAAAAGACATGGAGGATGTTGAGTGTCCTGTTCCTTTGAGACAGCATCTGTCACTAACCTGGGGCGAGGATAGCAGCCACCAAGCCCTCTGCCCACCCAGCTTTTTATGTGAATGCTAGGGTCTTGAATTCAGACCATCATGCTTATAAGAGCAGCAAGTACCCTACCACTGAGCTGCTTTTTCAGCCCACATTTTCCTTCCTTTTTTTTTTTATCTTTTTCCCTTTCTTCCGGGCTTTGGACTGGTGTCCCACATCCCCGACTCTGCATGAAGCAGAGGTGAATGTGACCTGCCGCGTCTGCTCTCCTTCCAAGGCCAGGCGTAAGCCACCCTCCTGGCTGATTTTACACTGAAGTGATTTCCCGCCTCAGCCTTCCGTAGCCCTAGGTTTACAGGCTCGTGCCATCACATCCACCTCTCTCTCTCTCTCTCTTTTTTTTTTTTTTTTTTTCTATTTTTCAGAGCTGGGGACCGAACCCAGGGCCTTGCGCTTGCTAGGCAAGCGCTACCACTGAGCTAAATCCCCATCCCCCCACCTCTCTCTTTAGACAGTCTTGCTTTGTTGCCCCCACAGGCCTCAAATTTATAATCTTTCTGCTTTATCATCCTAAGTGCTATGATTACCCACGCCTTCTGGCCTCCAAGGTCACCAGGCACACACATGGTGTTTATAATACTTACAGACAAACAGTCATACACACAAAATAAGAATAAACTTTTTAGAGTATTTTATTATTTATTTTTATGTGTATTGGTGTTCTGTCTGCATGAGTATCTGTACACCACATGTGGGCAGTGCCAGTGGAAGCCAGAAGAGGTGTTACATCCCCTAAAACTGCAGTTAGAGACAGTGGTCAGCTGCCATCCATGTGAGTACCAGGCATTGAACCCAGGTCCTCTAGAAGAGCCACCAGTAACCACTGAGCCACCTCTCCAGCCAGTCTAAGATCAAGAAACGTGACTCAAAGAAAGATTGTTAGCTAAACTTACAGTTAGTGGCGCATGCCCATGATCTCTGTGCTCGGGGGCAGAGGCAAGTGGATCTCTGTGAGTTCAAGGTCACCCTATCTACAGAGTGAGTTTTAAGACAGCCTGGGTTATGTAGAGAAAGATCCTGCCTCAAAACAACCAATAAACAAAACTAAAAAGTTAAGAAATGAAGAAAGGAAAGAAGGAAGGAAGAAAAGAAAAAAAGAGAGAGAGAAAGGAGTGTTAACTAAAGAAGTGACATAATAGTACACATCAAATTAGTATTTTGTCGAAACCTCAAGGACCAATGAGATGGTTCATAGGGTAAAAGTTTGCCATGCATGCCTGACTACCCGAGTTTCATGCCTAAACCCATGGCCACAGAAGAGAACTGACATGCACATCCACGAAAGCTGTTCTCTGACACCTGACCTTAGACACACACAATATAACAAAAGTAAATAAGATACAGGAGAAAAAGGAAACAAAACCTCTAACTACAAACAGATGTGTCCGACGAGCTCCTGCTCTGTAGCATGTAGGGAGTCACTGTGGCGAGGCTCCTACTTGAATTCCTTAGAGCCCCTTAGCAGGCACTGACAGGGTAGGTTTCCTGGCTGTTGTTAAAACAATCATGCAGAAGTCTGTGTGAAGGCATAACTATGTCATTACCACAGTTTGGTTTATGTTTTCATGAGAATGTTGGAATCAAATGTACATCTATTAGCATAAGCAAATTAATACTTTTAAAAGTGTTTCCTTGGAAAGGTTGCATAGATGTAATAACACCAGTACATGGGAGATAAGAGGCCTGAGAGTTCAGGGCTCACCTGGAGCACAGATACACAGCTCACTCTCTCAAAAACTGTTCTCACCTTGAGAGTCTGAGCAATTTACTATGTGTCCTCTACAGAAGAGACGTTCAAACCGCCAAGTTAAGCGAAAAAAATATACAGAGGACCTGGATATAAAGATAACAGATGATGAAGAGGAGGAGGAGGTCGATGTTACTGGTCCAATAAAACCCGAGCCCATCCTCCCAGAACCAGTGCCAGAGCCTGATGGCGAGACTCTGCCTTCCATGCAGTTCTTTGTGGTAAGCTGACGTTGGCTGTTTCAGAGCTTTCCTGTGTCTGTTTGTCTGTCTGTGTGTCTGTATGTCTGTATCTGCAACCCAGGCAGCAGTTCTCTTGCCTTTGTCTCAGCCTCTGGAGTGCAGGGATTACTGGAGTAAACTACCACACCCAGTTTTGTTTTTTCATCCATTAGTTGATTGACAGCATCTTTTGCCACAGGAGAATCCCAGTGAAGAAGATGCAGCTATTGTGGACAAAGTGCTTTCCATGCGAGTTGTGAAGAAAGAGGTGAGGCCTATCTGTCTTCAGTGTCATTTACAGTATCTTTAATGTAAAGTTCATATATAGTCTTTACTTTTAAAGATTTACCTATTTTTCCAACTATGGGTATTCTCTACTAGTGAGTTAACATTCGTGGTTCCTAAGTTTTATTTAATGAGTACCTTTGAATCACAGAATAAATTGCTAGTGTGTAGTTACAAGAGATGCTATAAGCGCAGGTTGGTGGTGGCGCACACCTCTAGTCCCAGCACTAGGGAGGCAGAGGCAGGTTCTCTTGAGTTCAAGGACAGCCAGGGCTACACAGAGCAAAGCCCAGTCTTGACCCACCACCTTCCAGTGAAGCAGAGAGATGGTACATGAAAACCAGCTACAACAGTGTCATGGCCTCTTTCACTACTCCACTGACAGTGCATGAAAACTTTATTTCTCAGCTCTCGGACCTTTAGTACTGGATTAGTTCCTTGACCAATGAAATATTCAGGAAACATGAGGATGAAGTACTGCCATGTGTAGGTGAAATTAAAAGATCTATCTTTGATAAGTATATGACTATCATTTCTGTATTTCTTCCCAGCTTCCTTCTGGACAGTACACTGAGGCTGAGGAATTCTTTGTCAAGTACAAGAACTAGTAAGTTACATGTACTCAGAGCTGTTCACCCTGAATGTAGAGGCTATGGGAGGGCCTCTCATGGAGACTACTGCTCACTCTAAATCCACAGGCTGTGGAGGCCTTCCCTACCCCCTTATTTTATTCTGTTACAGTTTGTTTTCTAAGAGCTGGTCTGAAATTTTCAGTAGTTGCAATGAAAATTTGCAGAAAGTGGGGTGAGAGCAGTTTTAAAGGCCTTATTTCTCTGAACTGTAGTTTGGAAACAAACAGAATCAGCAGTACTTAAGTATGCTAATGTGGTATCTAGGTGTACCCCAGAAAAGGTGGTTTGTATGCATTCAGGTTTAAGGAACACTGACCTAAGCTGTCTCCTATTAAAGCCCACGTTTGTCTCACCTGTCAGCGAGGTCTGTGGGGTCTCCAGATCACAGAGCTAGAGTGCTAGGTTCCACTTCTCACAGAATGACCGGCTGTCTCCTCCCACTGCAGCTCCTATCTGCACTGTGAATGGGCAACTATCTCCCAGCTGGAGAAGGACAAGAGGATCCATCAGAAGCTAAAGCGCTTCAAGACGAAAATGGCTCAGATGAGGCACTTCTTTCATGAAGTAAGCAAATGTTCCATTTTAAGCTTTCGCTGGTTTTGTTTCTACTTGGTTTGGTTTGGGTTTGGGTTTTGTTGAGACAACAGGGTTTCACTGTATCATCCAGGCTGTCAGAGTTGCCTTCCTGCCTTTACCTCCCAAATGTTGGTACAGAAGTGTACACCTGGCCTTCCTTTTCTTTCCTAGCACAAATTAATTACCAGGCTGTCAGCCTGCAGAGACATGCTCTGTTTGTGTAGATTGTGTAGAGGTTTCCTTGTAATCGTTGCCATGCTTTTGTTTTCCTAGGTTTAATTATGGTCTGGATTAGCTCTAACAGTTCAGTACTGTGAGACAGTAGTAAGTCAGGCCGGGTGGAGTATTTTTCAGGAGGGATGGTAAAGTAGCCTCGTCTTCAGCAGCTTTTCCTCTCTCGAATACTTCACTTAGCTAGCTTAGCTCTTTAGAGACAGCTATCTTACTTTGAGAAAACATTTTTTGTTTGTTTGGTTGGTTTGTTTATTAATGAGACAATCTTGTGTAGCCCAGGCTAACTCACTGACTCCCTTCTGGTCCTCTGTCCTCCGGTGTCGCCTTTACCTTGCTGCTAGGATCATGGGCATTGCCCCACCATTCATGCGTGGTGGGGATGTAGCCCATGGCTTTCTGCATGCTGAACAAGCACTCTTGAACTGAGCTTCCTCTCCAGTCTGAGAAAGCTTCTTAAATCAAATTTCTAATCTAGTATTGGTAAAAAATAGTAATAAAGGAACTTTAATTTCTTATATCTTCAGTTACTACCAAATAAACTTTGAAACTACATAAACAAGGAAATATATTTAACAATTTAGTAGTGGGTTTGGAGAGTTTGACTTTCAATCGCAGTGTGTAAGCAGAAGAGGGAGTGAAAAACAGCTGAGGAAATGGAGGTGGCACCGCGGGAAACACTTGGGAAAGCTTGGATCTGAAGAAGTGTTAATTGCTTTATGAAATATATAGACACGTTTGTACGTTTCAGGCACTGTTTCAGCAGATAGAATGCTAAGAAGGCTAGGAGTCCAGGTCTTGTATGGAGACAGTAGCCCCTGTTATGGAAAAGAGTCTATCTCTGGGAATAGGTGAAAGAATTGGTTTTAATGCTGTGAACCTACACAATTCCCATTAGTTTTTTTTTTTTTTTTACCTGTAAAGATAAAATAGAAAGGTATAGGCAGGTTACTGGACAGTGGCAGTGGCTTTGCTGCCTTACTGTGTGGCTTCATAACTCACTAGGATGAAGAGCCTTTCAATCCAGACTACGTCGAGGTGGACAGGATACTGGACGAGTCTCACAGTGTGGACAAGGATAATGGTGAGGTGAGTTGGGCGCAGAGAGTATGAGAAGCCGCTGCAGATCTCGTCTGTTTGCTTGCCAATCCTTTATTTTTCAGATGTGGCCGAAAAATCCCTTGGACTGAAAAGGTATTTCTGAATTTCTTTTGTGGGATTCTTAGCAATAAATACAGTGGGAAGGCAAAGGAGTAGAAGAGGCAGAAGTAGCTGTGCCAGGGATCTTAGAGCCTCCTCTAGGCTCTGAGGAAGATGCTCCACACTGATTCTTAAATCAATGAGTATAAAAGCACTTGAAGAGGTTTCTAGCTTCTGTATTTCCTGATCTCACATTCGTCACTACCTTTCATTTCTCATTTTGACCCCATCCACATACTGTTTCAAGTTGCTTTTCTGGGAATTTTTTTTATTTTTCATAAAATGGTTTGGATTAAATCTACAGATTGAGGATGTATTCTTTTTATTTTCAACTACTTGGAAGTCTTGTAGATTTCCTGTTTGATTCTCCAAAGAGTCACACTACATCTAAGCCAAAGATGAACTCACTCATGTCTTAGAATTACAGTTGGACAACAAACTTCCTTTTTTTGAAAAGCTTCACTTTTTGCTTCAAGCCATTGCTGACTTAGCTTCACAAAGGTTTTTGGTTGTGACAGTGACTGAGAGAAGAGTGCCATCAGCTAGATTTCCTAGCTATGCAATTCTACCACATGTCACTCCAACAGGATCTGTAACATTTGCATGTTTTACGTTTCTCAGTCTTAAGAATAGCTCAGAACCTTAGATACACTGGGCCTGTTAATATTTTAATGTCTTCAGATTCTAGTAAGTATAGAATGCATATTCTCCTCATGGGTTGAGTGTGCACGGTGTTGTGTTCTGGAAGTGACTGGAGAATAGGCAAATCGTTAGGAAGTTTGCTGCCCTTAAATTCTCATCATTTTCAGGATCTCGGCTTTTCCTACCTCGGCAGTCTTATGTTCCTATCGCCACACTTAGCCTTCCAAAAGTAATGGCCTTTTGTTCAAACCCTTTAAAGTGCAGCTGGCATGTTACTAAAAGTGTTTTGGTGTTTTGATATTATAGTTAATATTCCCAATATTTGACAGTAATATTTTGTGTATCCTTTCCCTCCTAAAATAGATTTGATTTTCATCTGTTTTGTATTAGCTAACAGTGAAACTAGTATATTCTTCACAAAAATAAGCTAATATGCTGGAAATAAGTGATTTATACAAAAGGTTTTGGCCAAGTGATGACTAAAATCATTGTAGTAAAGAAAGAAGGAGCCATTGGAACTCCTGTGACCTATGCCTGTTGAGGTATTTCACACTTAGTGGTAGCTATTTCAGAGAGGATCCTGTAAATTGATAATTAAGAGATTCCTATTGAGCACACTATGCCTAACACCCTGCTTCCCTTTGACTTTTTCGTTTTTGTTTTTTCTTTTTTTGAGAATGGGTTTCTTTGTCTCCTTGGCTGTCCTACACCTAGCTCTGTAGACCAGGTTAACCTAGGACTCATATCCTGTGTGCTGGGTTAGTGATGTAGACTATGCTTAGTATGTCTAATTGCTTTATATAAGCCTTTAGTAGAAATGCCATCACAGGAGTGAACGATCATCTTTTATTTTACTTTTGTAGTACCTGGGATCAAACCCAGGGCAGTAAGCATGCTGGGTCCAGAGCCCCACGGTGACTCTCTTGAGTTGCAAAAGCAGGAGTGGTATTACAAATACACACATCTGAGCGCTTCCTGCAGTGGATGTGTAGGACAGGACTGGTTGGAGGGTCAACATCTCTCCCTGGAGCCTGTGATTGGTGGATTCAGCCGGCGTTTAGCACTGTAAAGCTGATACTTTGGAATCTGGTTTAGAGTCAAGTCTTACCCTTTAATCACTGCTGCACTGGCTTTCTTTTCTCCTAGCCTGTAATCTACTACCTGGTAAAATGGTGCTCTCTGCCCTATGAGGACAGTACGTGGGAGCTAAAAGAGGATGTTGACGAGGGCAAGATTCGGGAATTTAAACGGATCCAGTCAAGGCATCCAGAACTCAAAAGGGTGGTAGGTACATTTGGATTTAGAAGACAAATGTAGTAGTGTAAAGGACTATTAAGACTTTATTTTTCTTTTCCTATGTACAGAAGTTTTTATTGGTTTAGCTTTCTGTTATGGAAATTCTCTTAACATGTAAGAAAGGGTTATACCAGTCATTAAGGAAAAATTAATGCATGTTTGATCGTGTATCTTATTTTAAATCAAATTACACATCACATCTAGAGCTTCAACAGGCAGAAGCGGAAGACCAGTAAGCTTGCTCAGACACAATGGTCTTTACTTCAATCTGGTTGTATTTTGTGATGTCCTCACTGTGTAGATTTAAGCTTTATAGCACATGTCTGCCTTCCAGCTACTTGAGATGTTGAGATGTTAAAAGCATAAGGTCAGCCTAGACAGGATAATGGAGATACTGTCCCCCAGAACAGGGCACAAAGTGTCTTATTTATTTGGTTCATTGATTGTTTAGTTTTCAAGACAGGGTGGCTCTGTGTAGCCTTGCTGTCCTGGAACTCGCTCTATAAATCTGGCTGACCTAAAACCCAGAGATCCAGCTGCCTCTGCCTCCTGAGTCCTGAGATTAAAGGTGTATGCTATGAAGAGATTCTTCAAGGCTTGGAAACCAGGGTCCCTCCTGGTTCATCCCTGTGAGTACAGGGATTACAGGCATGCATCACTGAACCCAGTTTCCTTTAAGGACTTAAATTTCTTTCTTTCCCCCTTTTTTTTCTTTTTTAATATTTATTTTATGTATATGTGCAATTTCTCTGCATACCAGAAGAAGGCATTGAATCCATGGCTCTATAGTTATAAACTACTGAGAGCTGCTGTGTGAATGCTAGAATTCAATAAACTCAGAACCTCTGGAAGAGAAGGCAGTGAGTGGTCTTCACACTTGAACTCTCTCTCCAGCCCTCTAAATATTTTAAAAGTAGTTTTCTGGCATCGTTCTGAAATATCCAGTGGGCTGTCTTTCTTTTAAAAATAATATACATTCATGAATATAAATGTATTTCACAAGTCATAACCCACTGTTCCACTAATTCAAAGTTTTTACTTTTTAGAATCGTCCACAGGCAAATGCCTGGAAGAAATTGGAGTTGTCACACGAATATAAAAACAGAAACCAATTACGGGAGTATCAGTTAGAAGGGGTCAACTGGCTTCTCTTTAATTGGTATAACAGGTAAAGAACAAAGTGAGCTCATAACATGGAGGCTTAGTCTGGGAATTATTTTTAGACATTTTCTAAAAATAATTTTTCCCTAAGTAGTTTTTTTTTAAGATGATAAATTTTTGGCATGTTCTTCTCCCCATTCCCCAAAATCTACAGGCAGAACTGCATCCTGGCTGATGAAATGGGATTAGGCAAAACCATTCAGTCCATTGCCTTCTTGCAGGAGGTATATAATGTGGGCATCCATGGTCCCTTTTTGGTCATTGCTCCATTGTCCACCATTACTAACTGGGAGCGAGAATTTAATACCTGGACAGAGATGAACACTATTGTGTACCATGGCAGCCTGGCCAGCCGGCAGATGATTCAGCAATATGAAATGTACTGTAAAGATTCACGGGTGAGTTGTATGCTTTGGGAATGCTGTGCTTAGAGAAAATAAGGCAAGGGCCCAAGTGTCTCGGGGCCTACATGCAAGTTAAGGGTGCTCACTCAGGCGCCATGATTTAAGGTCTTCTGTGTGGTGTGGGCAGACGTGGCATGTCACCGAGCATTCTGATTCAGTACATGAATACATTACTTAGGAGAACTGGCTTGTCTGCTTTGAGTCAGCCATCCTTGCTGTACAGCCTAGACTGGCCTCAGCTTCCTGAAGGCTGACGTGAAGGCACCACAGCACCTGCCGATACATGTGTTTTCAGTGGAGTTCTGGGGACATTGCTGTGTTTTGAAGTACTTTTTAGAGAAATAAGCTTAAGCATGGAAATAAACTAAAATGTGCATTTGCCCTTTATTTTTTAAACAACTGAAATTTTAACAGAAGATGCTTTTCCTAAGGGAAAAGTTTTGAATTACCCATTTCGTATTAACAGCAAATTTGATTAATTACTGCTTTGTTTCTTTCATGATTTTTTTTTTACTTCTAAGCTAAATTTATCTCATATTGTACTCCTTTGTTGAAATTATCTGATTTTTGTCAGAATCCCATATTAACATTCTGTATTGGCTGCTACTACTTTATTTTTATTAGTTTTCGTGTTTTTTGAGATAAGGGCTCAGTGTGTAGCTCAGATTGGCCTCAAACTTGAGCTCCTTTTGTCTAAGTTAAGGTTACAGGAAGATACCTGGCCTCTGGCTTGACTTCCATTTTTTTCAGCATAGTTCAACATTTTGTGTATCTTACTGTTAACGAATGCACAATCTAATACAGATTTACAGCAGCTAAGCATACAACAGTCAGAAATGTTAAGCTTCACTCAGTGAGGTAGTCCTGTTATTTTCCCAGGAAGCTGAATCTGTTGAGAAAAATGCGTATCGTGTTCAGTGACTTGGCACTGCTTATTGGGAGTGACAGACGTTGGTGGTACAGTGGTAGTTTATGTTAAACTTTCTTAAATATAGCAAGGAAATTCAGAACTCTGCAAGTGGGCATGTGCTTCAGAGGCACCTCTTCTGACTGCACCAATTCCATGATTAGGGTCGCCTCATCCCAGGTGCATATAAGTTTGATGCCTTGATCACCACTTTTGAGATGATTTTGTCAGACTGTCCTGAGCTTCGTGAAATTGAATGGCGTTGTGTCATCATTGATGAAGCCCATCGGCTAAAGAACCGTAATTGTAAGCTACTCGATAGCCTCAAGCACATGGACCTGGTGAGTTCCCAAAGTACTTGTGGACACTCTTGAAATTTAATCAGATTCCCTGGGAAATGAAATTGTTCTAACTTAGCAGAGAACAATGGAACCTTGTACTAAGGGCCCTGAAGATCACGTAAACATTGTAAGTTTCAGATTTGGAAATGAACTGCGCATGGGTGCTTCTTTTTTTTTCTTTCTTTTTTTTTTTTTTTTTTTTTTTCTTTTTTTTCCGGAGCTGGGGATCAACCCAGGGCCTTGCGCTTCCTAGGCAAGCGCTCTACCACTGAGCTAAATCCCCAACCCGCATGGGTGCTTCTTAACCATGAGGAACAATGGAAACATACCTTAGTTAACCATCCCAGAGATTAATATTTAAAAAAAGTCTATTTTTCATGATTCCCTAATTGAACCATTTGAGCCATATTCATATAGTCTTTCCTTTGTTTGGTTTGGTCTTTTGGGACATGGTTTCTCTGTGTAGCCCTGGATGTCCTGGAACTCATTCTATAGAACAGGCTAGCCTTGAACTCAGAGATCCTGTGTCCCCAGTGCTGAGATTAAAGGCCTGCATCCACATGCAGCCTTTCCTAGGTTATTAATGTTGCTGCACCTGGCTGTTGATACTAGTTATTTTTTGGAGCACTTAGGTTATATGCATGATACCTCTCATCTTCTAGTGGGCCAGATTAGGTGGACTTCCCTACAAAGTGATCTCAGGACAGTATTGAAAAGGATCAAGTGGAGCTGGAGAGCCCTTGAGCTCTGAGACTCAGTGCATTCTTTTTATCAGAGGCAGCCAAAAGGGAAGCCTGAATTCAAGGGGGGTGAGTCTTATTGCAAAAACCTACAGATTCTTTAGTCTGGTATATTAGGATTTCTTTACGTAGTTAAACATGGAGAGACACGAATTTAGAAATAGTGTAATCTGAGTTGCTAATACTTTATTTGGCTTAAGTCAGTATTTACTTAGTTTCAATATATTAGATAAGGGCATTTCTTAAATGGTTTTTTGTTAATAAGTAAGCAAGAAAAAGAAAAGTTAAGACAGAAATCTGATCCATTACCTATAGATAGACTAAAACTAACTGCATACTTGATGGGATCTCTGCAAATTCTGTCTTCTCACTTACAGGAGCATAAAGTGTTACTTACAGGAACACCATTGCAAAATACTGTAGAGGAACTGTTCAGCCTACTTCATTTCTTGGAACCTTCTCAGTTTCCCTCAGAATCAGAATTCCTTAAGGATTTTGGGGATCTGAAGACAGAGGAGCAGGTAAGATGTCTGTCTGATGAGGGATTACCTGAGGGCCTTCCTGAGGTTTGCCTGTATCACTTATCTGTAGTGATATTTTCAGATAGTGGGAAGCTATTTGTCTGTTCTCTCTTGATGATATAAATAAGTGATTTCTTTTTCTCTTTATGAAATAATGTAAAGTTAGTGATTTCTTTCCTCTTCATAATGAACCACAGGTTCAAAAGCTTCAGGCCATCCTAAAGCCAATGATGCTGAGAAGACTCAAAGAGGATGTTGAAAAGAATTTGGCTCCCAAACAGGAGACTATTATTGAAGTAGAGCTGACCAACATCCAGAAGAAATACTATAGAGCTATTTTAGAGAAGAATTTCTCCTTCCTTTCCAAAGGAGCAGGGCATACCAATATGCCTAACCTCCTGAACACGATGATGGAGTTACGCAAGTGCTGCAACCACCCATACCTCATCAATGGTGAGCGGTGAAAGCCTTGAAGTGAAGTGCATCAGCTGAGCCTTACTGGGTTGTGGGCGGTGGCTCAGGAATCCCACATTATCTTAGTAGTTCTGGTTATTACATGTTTCAGCTAGTGTGCGTGCGTGCGTGCGTGCGTGCGTGCGTGCGTGCATGCATGCATACTTTTGGAAGTCAGAGGACAATGCTGTAAAGTCTGTTCTCTCCTTCCACTGTCCTGTGGGTTATAGGGTCAGACCCCAGATGTCAGGCTTGCACAGCAAACACCTTTATCTACTGAGCTATTTTGCCAACCCCTCTCTTATCATTTCTATTTCCTTGGTTTTACATAATCCCCCAAATTGAAAATGAATTTTTTTTCCTTTCTTTTTTTCGGAGCTGAGGACCGAACCCAGGGCCTTGCGCTTTCTAGGCAAGTGCTCTAGAAAATGATTTTCTATGTACAATTTTATGCGTTTATTACTCAAGTTATTCTGGATAAAATTTCCTGCACTTCATTTTGGATTTGGGGTGGGAATAGGTATTTTGCATTTTATTTCTTGTCCCTGTTATTTACATGTTTTGTTTTTTAAGACTTATTTACTTATTTTATGTATATGTGTACACTGTCGCTGTCTTCAGACACACCAGAAGAGGGCATCAGATCCCATTACAGATGGTTGAGAGCCACCATGTGGTTGCTGGGAATTGAACTCAGGACCTCTGGAAGAGCAGCCAGTGCTCTTAACCTCTGACTCTCCTCTCCAGCCCTATTTACATGTTATTAAAATTCAGTTTACTCAGGAAAGCCTTACCGTAGGATGCTTTATATAGAAGAATAGAAGATTAGTTTGAATATTTTGTTGATGAGCTTTTTGTGAGAAATGTTGATATTACTGTTAAAGGCGATAGATAAGAACATTTGCTGCACAAGCTTCAGGACACAGATTTGAATTCCCAATACCCATATAAAAAAATTGGGCATGGCCACTTACACTTTAAGTGCCACATAGAATAGAAGTAAGAAGACTTCAGGTGGCAGCCTAGCTCCAGGATGTTGTGTATGAGACCCTCTGTCAGTAGACGACAGAACGTGGTAGAGCAGAGCACCTGACATGCTACTATGACTTCTGAGTGAATTTAGAAACACTCCTGGGCTCAGAGTCACATGGGCATGCAAGTGCTTGTATGTATGCATGTGTGTGTCTAGGGAGGTAGGAAAGAAGGGAGGGTAAAAGATCCTACTAAACTGGGTCTGGTGGTACACACCTTTAATCCCAGCACTCTGAGGCAGAAGCAGAGGCAGGAGGATTGCTGAGAGTTTTGAGGCCAGCCTGGTCTACAAAGTGAGTTCCAGGACAACTATGGCTACACAGGGGAACCCAGTGCTGGGGAAGGGGCGGACAACAAAAAAGAGATCATGCTACTTTTTTCTTTGCATATTTCCTTCAAGCCACTGTATAAATAATACTATATGTTTTCACTTATTCCCAACATTAACTTTGTCTATTTTATTTGCAGGTGCAGAAGAGAAAATCCTGATGGAATTTCGGGAAGCTTGCCATATTATACCTCAAGATTTCCATCTGCAGGCCATGGTTCGGTCAGCTGGCAAATTAGTTCTTATTGACAAGTTACTTCCAAAGCTTAAAGCTGGTGGCCATAAAGTTCTGATCTTCTCCCAGATGGTACGCTGTCTAGATATTCTGGAGGATTATCTGATCCAGAGGAGGTAGGACATGACTCATTCTACAGTGTCCTGTGGATATTATAATGTTCATAAAGCCTCAAGCATAGATGGGGATAGCTCAGTAGTAGAATGTTTGCTCGGCACATGCAAGACCGACTTAGCCACTCTTATGACACCCTGCCCCCCTTAAACAGGTACTTATACGAACGCATTGATGGGCGAGTTAGAGGCAACCTTCGACAAGCTGCTATCGACCGCTTTAGCAAGCCTGACTCAGACCGCTTTGTCTTCTTGCTATGTACCCGTGCTGGTGGACTTGGTATTAATCTTACAGCTGCTGATACCTGTATTATTTTTGATTCAGACTGGAATCCACAGAATGACCTGCAGGTAAAGGAAATTATCCTCTTAAACTATCTGTTTTTTGTATTAGCTCCTTACTTCTGTCCCTTTGGCACAAAAGCAGCAGTGGACAGCATGTAAGTGAATGGATCTATGTTTGAAATAAATTTCACTTATCGAAAAAGATAAACGCACAAGGTAGTTTGCTGACTCCTATTCCACAAGCTATGGCAGAGATTTCTTTTTGAAATTGACTTGGTTTTGAGAGTTGGAGTGTGAAGAACTGATTAGTATTCTGTATCTCTTTGTTCTCTTTTTAACCAGGCCCAAGCACGTTGTCATCGCATTGGACAGAGCAAAGCTGTAAAGGTGTATCGACTCATCACTCGCAATTCCTACGAGAGAGAGATGTTTGATAAAGCTAGCCTCAAGTTGGGGCTGGACAAAGCTGTGCTTCAGTCCATGAGTGGTCGGGATGGCAACATTACTGGAGTACGTGTATAGATAAGTCGGCGGTGGTTCATAGTAAAAGCAGGAGAGAGAAGCAGTTATTTAAGTATGATTACTGGGTATGCTGGTACGTGTGCATGCATCCAGAAGCTAGAGAGCTAGAGGACAGCTTGTGGCTTCAGGTCTCCTTCCTCCTTTATGGAAGTGAGTTCAGATCACCAGGCTTGCCTTGCAGTCAGCTTTACCTGTGAGGCATCTTGCACAAAAATGTGATTATCTTGTTTAGATTATCAATAATTGTACTGCTGATTATTTCTTACCATACAATAAAATGTCAACAAGACTTTATTCTTTTTGTAAGATTTTTATCTTTGTCTTGGATTTTGTAGATTCAACAGTTCTCCAAGAAAGAGATTGAAGATCTCTTAAGGAAAGGTGCATATGCAGCCATAATGGAGGAAGACGATGAGGGTTCTAAGTTTTGTGAAGAGGACATAGATCAGATCTTGCTGAGACGGACTACAACCATCACTATTGAGTCTGAAGGGAAAGGGTCTACTTTTGCCAAGGTACATTCTGTGGCAGATCCTACCTGTGCAGACAGAGATGAAGACAGCAACCTCCAAGATTTAATGTTTTTAAATACTTGTTAATTTCCCAGTGTGCATAGAAGCATTGCAGCTAACTTTAGTCTATCTTTGTTTCTCCCTAGGCAAGCTTTGTTGCTTCTGAAAATAGGACAGATATTTCCCTGGATGATCCAAACTTTTGGCAAAAATGGGCCAAAAAGGCAGACCTAGACATGGATCTACTGAATAGTAAGGTGAGCTCCCCTTTCCTTTGAGGGGAGGTCTGTAGATGACAAAAGCACTTGCACTCTTAAACACTTCCAACTCTCTAATGCTAACTGGAATTTAGGGTGCAGTATTATATGCAAAGGATTTGGAAACTTTCTCTACCTTGGTACCCTCTAAACATACTTAGATGTTGTCCGGGTGATGGTGGCACATGTCTTTAATCCCAGCACCCGGGAGACAGAGGCAAGCTAATCTCTGAGTTGCAGGCCATCATGAGTTCTAGGACAGCCAGGGCTACACACAGAGAAACCCAGTCTCAACTTATATGTTGTCTTAGTCACTGTTCTATTGCTGTGAAGAGACACCATGACCACATCAACTTTTATAAAGGAAAGCATTTCATTGGTGCTCGCTTACAGTTTCAGAGGTTTAGTCCACTATTCTCATGGCCAGAAGCGTGGTAGAAAGCAGGCAGCATGGCAGCTCCAAAGTTCCAAAAGGCAGCAGGAAACAGAGACACTGGCCGGGCCTGAGCTCTTCACTCTCAAGCTCATCCCAAGTGACACACTTTTCCAACAAGGCCACATGTTCTTGCCCTTTTTCATAGTGCCATTTCTCAGTTTCCGTGTTCAAAGCTATGAGCTCGCCTACACGGGCCATTCTTATTTAAACTACCAAAGATATCGACCGCTTTTTCTTCCTGAGCCTTGTAGATTGTTGTACAGTCTTCTGAGTACATTGATGACTTATATTCAAGTTTGTCATATGAGCATATCATAGTCATATCTCCTTTTTCTATATAGAATAACTTAGTGATTGATACACCACGAGTTCGGAAACAGACTCGACACTTCAGCACTCTAAAAGATGATGACCTGGTTGAGTTTTCTGATTTGGAAAGTGAAGATGATGAACGTCCCCGTTCCCGAAGACATGACCGTCATCACACCTATGGGCGCACTGACTGCTTTCGGGTAGAAAAACATCTCCTGGTATATGGGTAAGAATGCAACGTGCCGTGAACAGAAAGGCATCTGCATGCTGACTGACCCCTGACTCCCCCTTGACTTTCATAGTGGACAGTGCAGCCAAGAAGCCTCACAGGAAAGACACTTTGCCTGCCATAAGGGAGCGTCTGCTTGTTTCTTACTTTTGGAGGCGATGACAATTCTGGGAGCCAGGGAAATATCACTGAGTTTGAATCTCTCCTAAAACATTTGTGTTGTTTGCTCCCCCTGTTTTGTTAGTTGGGGACGTTGGAGAGATATTCTGTCTCATGGACGATTTAAGCGGCGCATGACTGAAAGAGATGTGGAGACAATATGCCGAGCCATCCTTGTGTACTGTCTTCTACACTACCGTGGGGATGAAAACATCAAAAGCTTCATTTGGGACTTGATTAGCCCTGCTGAAAATGGCAAGACAAAAGAATTGCAGAATCATTCAGGTAATTATCAACTCCCACCTTTTCATCTTTCTACAGGGTATCTAGTCCTTTTCAGGTGTCAGGGTTTTTCTCAATCCAAGTCTTTGATGTCTCCCCTTTCCCAGGTCTGTCTATCCCTGTGCCCCGTGGGCGTAAGGGGAAAAAAGTGAAGTCACAAAGTACTTTTGACATTCATAAGGCAGACTGGATCCGGAAATATAACCCTGATACTCTGTTCCAAGACGAGAGCTATAAGAAGCACTTGAAACATCAGTGTAACAAGTAAGAGAGCTGTCCAGATGGTCGTCGTGTCCGTCCCCCCCCCCCCAAGGCTGGTTACACAGTTGCTAAGGTGTCTCTGTCCCTCCCTTCAGGGTACTGTTGAGAGTACGGATGCTGTACTACCTGAGACAGGAGGTCATTGGAGACCAAGCAGAGAAGGTGTTAGGGGGCGCCATAGCCAGGTAAAGCTTCTTTCTTACTTGAACATATATTTATTTATTGTCTGACTGTCTATTACTTTGTGTTGTGGGAGGACAGGGACATGCACAACATGCATGTGACACTCAGAGGAAAAGTTGCCAGGGTAGTTTCTCTCCTGTGCGGGTTCCAGAGACTGAACTCAGGTTGTTGGACCTGGTTGCAAGTGGCTTTACCTACTGAGCCATCTCACCAGCCTTGTATTTTATTTATTCATTCATGTATTTTGTTTCCTTCCTTACTCCAGGAGTGACTGCTTTGCTTCTTCCTATACATACTGTTTTTGAGATATCTGATAATTAAATCTCTATGCCAGGCCTTTACTCCTACATTTAGCACTAGTTCATGGAAATATGGCAAAATCGTAAACATTAAAGTAATGTATAAAACAAGCAACCTTTAATAATCTTGAAGGATTATCACTTCCTTTTCTAACATTGCTTTACTGACTTACACATTTAGTGAGATTGACATATGGTTCCCAGTAGTGGATCAGCTGGAGGTTCCAACAACATGGTGGGATAGTGAAGCTGACAAATCCCTGCTCATTGGCGTTTTTAAGCATGGTAGGTACCTTCTCCCATATTGCTTTTGTATTGAAGATGTGTGCCAAGCAATAATACATTTAACAAAATGTTTGTGCTGAACTCATCACCAGAAATTTTTGTTTAAGTAAGAAACTAGTTCTTAAATGTCTGTAACAAACTAGTTAGTTCTATAATCAAGTGTCTAAGGAATTCGAGATGGACAGCTAAATCAAAGGCAGGAAGCCTTTGTTGTCCTCTAACCATGGTTACTATAATGTTACCTCCCTATGTATTATGGGATCTACATTAAGACTCTGCATGTCAGACGGAGTAATATATGTCAAGCCCTATTAATAACCATACTTAACTCCAGCAACTTTTCTTAACGCATACCCAAACAATCCTTTTTATGTAAATCTCTCACTTGTCTAAGGTTTAGTGGTCTGAGGTAGCAGTGAGTAGTAATTTCTTAGTAGTTTTTGCCTAATAAGAAATTCCAGGCATTAAAATCAGTGAATATTAGCTTCATCCTTTGATGTATTTGAGTGCATTTTCTTAAACATACTTTTTTGTTTACTTCCTAAAATAAAGGTTTTTATTTACATGTTCTTGAGAAGTCTAATGGGATTAAAAAAAAGTGAGCTAGGCAGGCATGAAGGTGCACACTTTTAATCACAGCACTGGGATACAGAGACAGGTATACCTCATGTGTTTTAGGCCATCTAGGGCTACACAAAGTGACCCTATCTGAGAGAGGAGAGAGAGAGAGAGAGAGAGAGAGAGAGAGAGAGAGAGAGAGAGAGAGAGAGAGAGGCACATGAGAGCGCCAGATTGATTGACTAGTAAGACACAGAAAAGTAGAAGAGTCTGTTTCTTGTTCACTTGGGAGTGTGTGCCAAGCCCCATAGATTATTAGCCTACTACTTCCTTCATCTCTGTGCTAAGGATGGTGACTTAAAGACTGTCACTCAAGTGACCAGTCACCTTAAGATGAGTTATTAAATTTTTAGCAATCACTACATGAAAACTCTAAAAAATTATAAATACAGTACTAATCACACTTATCCAAATTTTTTATTATGAGCAAAGTAGCCCACATACTCTAACAGAGAAATCTGAATTTCTTTAATCTATGGCCCTTGGTCTTCTAGGCTATGAAAAATACAATACCATGAGGGCAGACCCTGCCTTGTGTTTCCTGGAAAAAGCTGGCAGGCCAGATGACAAAGCTATTGCAGCGGAGCACAGAGTTCTGGATAACTTCTCCGACCTGGTAGAAGGGTAAGCATGGTACTGCCTGTCTTCACCTCTGGAGCCGCTCTGTGCTGCTCGTGCTGATACTACCTAACTCTACCCTTGACTGATGAAGGAGGATTCCTTTTTGTTTGGCTTTATTTTTATCTTTGTTTTTGTTTGGGGACAGGGTCTCAAAAGCGTTCCAGGGCTCTCTGGCAGTCTGTAACCTGCTTTGTTGACTAGGCTGACCTCAAACTCAAGAGATTTACCTACTCTGCATCCTGAGATCTGCGATTAGAGGCATGTGCCCCCATGCCTGGCCCATCACTAGGATTCTAAATGGTCGTTATTTCTCTGTGTGCTAAAAGTTCTTACTCAAGAATAGGGCCAGCAGGGGTTGGGGATTTAGCTCAGTGGTAGAGCGATTTCCTAGCAAGCGCAAGGCCCTGGGTTCTGTCCCCAGCTCCGGAAAAAAAAAAGAAAAAGGGAAAAAAAAAAGAATAGGGCCAGCAGATTGGAGTTCAGACACTGGCCTAGATCACACATTGCCATAACTACAGGCGAAGATCTGTGTTATTCCCAGAAGGTTTATACTGTGGACTCTGTGTAGCTATGTTCTAGTGACTGTTAAGAAATGGCAGCAGTTTTCAGGTCACTGACGATGCAGAGCTCTAGATAGTTGTGGCCCTAACTCGTCATCTTCCTGTGGGGTCTGACACAGAAGTGCTCGTTTTACCTGGGAATATGTCCCGATGATGAGTTGCCATGCTAATACTGAGTCACCAGGCAGGGCAGTGTTGCCCTGGTTTGGGTGCCAGTGAGTTTAACAAAACTTCTCATGTGGAGACCTGAGGGACATTGTGCAATGATGAGTTTTGTTGAAAATATATACATTTTGGCGCAAACAAGACTGTTGATCACATCTTTACTTTGGTTGGTATAGGAACAACAAAAGAAATATATTCATTGCAAATCATTCTGTCACCCTTCTGCTTATGAGCAAAGTAGAGAAAATTAATACATTTTTAAAAATATGAATAGGGTATGGTGGAGTGGGGAGATGGTGTCTTAGTTGGGGTTAGGATTGCAGTGATGAAACACCATGACCAAAAGCAACATAGGAAAGGGTTTATTTCACTCATAATATGATATAATAGTTATCCTCAAAAGCTCTGAGAGCAGGAACTCAAGCAGGGCAAACACCTGGAGGCAGTCCACCCAGTGTGGACTGGACCCTTTCCCATCTTCACTACTTTAAAGAAATGCCCTACAGGCTTGTCTGCAGTCTGGTCTGCGTTTTCGCCATTGAAGTTCTCACCACCCAGATGAATCTAGCTTATGTCAAGTTGATATAAAACTAGCCAACACAGGGGGTTGGGGATTTAGCTCAGGGTAGAGCGCTTGCCTAGCAAGCAGCGCAAGGCCCTGGGTTCGGTCCCCAGCTCCAAAAAAAATGGGGAGGAAAAAAAAAGAGAGAAAAAAAAACCAAACAACTAGCCAACACAGTAGTTAAGAGCACTTTCTGCTCTTCTGGAGAACCCAGTTTTAGTTTCCAGTACTCAAATGGAAGCTCACAGTTGCCTATACATCCAGTTCTAAGGCATTTTATATCCTTCTCAACAACGGGCATTCACATGCTGCACAAAGGTGCATGCAGGTACTCGCACATAGACATAAAATCATTCTGTAAAAGGGGGTGAGGGGCTGGGAGATGACTCAGCAGAGTTAAGAACACTGGCTGCCAGAGAACTCAGGTTCGGTTCCCAACACCCACATGGGACCTCACAACTGTCTGTAACTCCAGTTCAGGGGATCTGACACTCTCGCACCAATACACATAAAATTAAATAGTTTTTAAAAAAACACATACACCATGCAAAATTAATAGATGTTGTGAGGAAGGGAAAAAGTAAACAATAAAAGGGAAGGGTGTGGATTAGAGTGTTTGACTTCCTACTAGTTGTGATGGCATGGACCTATAGTCCAGGAAGTCTGGAGGCTTAAATCAGAAGGATTATCTGAGTTGGGGATTTAGCTCAGTGGTAGAGCGCTTGCCTAGCAAGCACAAGGCCCTGGGTTCGGTCCTCAGCTCCGAAAAACAAAACAAAACAAAACAAAACAGAAGGATTATCTGAGCCTGACTGATTAAGACTAGTCTTAGCAACTGTTTGGCAAGATTTTGTCCCAAAAAGTTAGGGCCAGAGAAAGAGAGATGCTCAGAGGCTAAGAAAAATGGCTCTTCAAAAAGACCCAGATTCAGTTCCCTATGGTAACTACTATCTGCAACTTCTCACATAGTACACAGGTGTGCATGCAGTCAGAATACCCATACACATAAAAACTTATTTTAAAAAATGGTTAAAAGTTTTGTTTGACCAAGTCAGGCAATTTGGATATGTACTTTGTCAACTTCAAGTTATTTGTTGTTCCCTAGGAGAGGTTCTAAACATAACCACAGTTTTGAAGCTCGCCTACCCTCCATTCTGTAAAGCATGAAATTAAAGAATACTCTTTGTTAGACAATATGCTTGGCCGGATCTCCTAGTGGTAGAACACATATTCTTTTTCTTTGTTTCTGAATACTTCTAGGATTGACTTTGATAAGGATTGTGAAGATCCTGAATATAAACCCCTTCAGGGTCCCCCAAAGGACCCGGATGATGAGGTAAGAAATTGTTTTGAGTCTAGCTTTTATCTATTAGTAAATCTTTTTACCATATCCCATTCTCTGAACCTTAAAGTATATTATTCTAATTATATTTGATGTATGTTAATTGCACTAATGTGTGTGTATATGGAAAATACATAAACTATAAAAAGGTAAATTACAAGGACTGGGGAGATAGTTCAATAGTTAAAGAGCTCTGACTGCTCTTCTGCAAGACTCAGATTTGATCCTCAGAACCCACATGGTGGCTCACACCTATCTATAACTCCAGTTCCACCCATGTGGGTCCCATGTGGAATATGATGCCCTCTTCTGGTCTCCACAAACACCGGGCCATATGTAGTGCACAGATTTACTAGCAGACAATCACCCATTCATTTAAAAATAAATTAATCTTAAGAAAACAAGAGAATGTAAATTATGAATGACAGGGATTATGGTGCCATCATAGAGTGTAGCTAAGCTGGTTATGGAGGAGCGGGACTGCAGCTCGTTACCAGCAGCTGTTACCTGTCTAGTCCCTGAGAACTCGCTGCTCAGGTTCTGCTTGTTCTGTTCTTCAGTTGCTTTCTGAGTTTTTGAGAGTTCCTTTCATTAGAAACTTTTCTTATCCCTTGGTGCCCCAGAAGGACATACACCAGACAGTGATTTCAGAGTGCCAACTTCTCCCCTTTCATTCCCCTCTCCATCCTGTGGGGTGGATCTCCTTCTCTAGGGTGATCCCTTGATGATGATGGATGAGGAGATCTCAGTCATTGACGGAGATGAAGGTAAATTCTGGATCAAACAGTCTACCTTTTAAGGGTTAGGTTGGGGGATCATTGACTATAAAGTATGTCCTATCCTGGATATCTAAAAAGCTTTACCTATTCATGGGTATTATCTCTACTCTTCTTTCTATACTTCCTTCTTCCTTCTGCTTTCTCTCCACAGCCCCGGTGACTCAACAGCCAGGGCATTTATTCTGGCCTCCAGGCTCTGCCCTCACAGCTAGGCTCCGCCGCCTGGTAACCGCCTATCAACGCAGCTACAAGAGAGAACAAATGAAGATAGAGGCTGCGGAGCGTGGGGACCGGAGACGCCGACGTTGTGAAGCGGCCTTTAAGCTCAAAGAAATTGCAAGGCGGGAAAAACAACAACGGTATGGCATAGAAGTTTGGACTGACCTCTAAGTTTGTCATGAGCTATGGCTCCTGTACTGAGAAAGTGTAGGAGGAGTGATTTCCTCGAAATGCTGACAGATGGAACATGTTACTGCCTTCATCTCTCCCTGGTACTGAAGAACTTCGCTGTGGGCTCGGGATACTCTCGCTCAGAGGCACAGCCTGTAAAGGAAGGCCTTGGGCTCTGATATCCTCCACTGACATAGAAACAGAGAAAAAGCTATTTGCTTAGGTTCAACAGCCAAAACAGCAGGAAGGTGCCTGTGTGGGTATCTGTTAGGATCTCTTTATTATTTCTTTTTCCAGTGTGTGTCTGTAGTTACTCATGGGGGCCAGAAGATGGCATTAGACGCTCTGGAGCCTGAGCCACTCCATGTGGCTGACACTGGATGCTGGACTTCGCAGAGCAGCAGGCCATCTTAACTGCTGAGCCTTCTCCAGCCCGGTGTCCGGCTTGTTGTGGGGGTTTTTTTGTTGTTTGGTTTTTGTCTTTTTGTTTTGTTTTGTTTTTGTTTTTTGTTTTTTGAGATGGTAATGTAGTCCCAGCTTGCCTAGAACTTACCATATAGACTAGGCTGTCTTTGAACTCACTAAGATCTGCCTGCCAAGTACTGGGCTTAAAGATGTGAATGATCATGCCCAGAAAAAAAATTTTTGACACGTGTGTCTGTTGCCCAACAAGTTCAGGAGTGGCAGGCCCTTGGAACTGGAGTTATGAATAGTTATTTCGTATCATGTAAGTGCTAGGAACCAAACCCATGTTGTCTGCAAAAGCAACAGTGTTCTTAACCACTAAGCCGTCTCTCCAGCCCTTTTTTTAATTTATTTTTTTACTAGAGCAGAGCTGGAATTCATTATGAAAAGGATTTAGTATAGGTGTAGGCACTGTGTCTGAGCAAGAAGGGGATGGACAGAGGCGTGATAATGAGAGGGCAGCTGTACACCTGGTGGTCGGCATGCACCGTGTAAGAGAGTTGCCTGCTGTCCTCATTGAGTTTGCTGTATCGTTTCTTATTCACCTAGTAACTCACATGTTATAAACTGTCCTGCAAAGTAACCAGGTTTCTTCTGACACTGTTGCTTTGCTTCCCTGTCACAGATGGACACGGCGTGAGCAAACTGATTTCTATCGAGTAGTGTCTACCTTCGGGGTAGAGTACGACCCTGACAACATGCAGTTTCACTGGGATCGCTTCCGTACTTTTGCTCGCCTGGACAAAAAAACAGATGAAAGCCTTACCAAGTACTTCCATGGTTTTGTGGCCATGTGTAGACAAGTGTGCCGCCTTCCCCCAGCTGCTGGTGATGGTGAGATTGTAGAGTCTAGGGTAAATGGGTCTGTGTAGTTAACAGATCAACCTTTGGTTACTTTCTTCTTTACCTGTCGGTTGCAGAACCTCCAGATCCTAATCTGTTTATTGAACCCATCACTGAAGAGAGAGCATCACGGACTCTCTACCGAATCGAGTTGCTTCGACGCTTACGGGAACAAGTTTTATGCCACCCCCTTTTAGAAGATCGGCTGGCATTGTGTCAGCCTCCAGGTCTTGAATTGCCCAAATGGTGGGAACCTGTCCGTCACGATGGGGAGCTCCTCCGAGGAGCAGCCCGCCATGGGGTGAGCCAAACAGACTGCAACATCATGCAGGACCCAGACTTCTCTTTTCTGGCTGCCCGTATGAATTATATGCAGAACCATCAGGCAGGAGCATCAGCTGCATCCCTGTCACGATGCTCCACTCCACTGCTGCACCAGCAGTGTACCTCACGTACTGCTTCACCATCACCCCTGCGCCCAGATGTTCCTGTTGAAAAGTCACCTGAGGAGAATGCTGTTCAGGTCCCCAGTCTGGAGAGTCTGACTTTAAAACTAGAGGATGAGGTGGTGGCTAGGAGCCGACTCACCCCACAAGACTATGAAATGCGTGTAGCCTCTTCAGATACAGCCCCTCTGTCCCGGAGTGTTCCGCCAGTCAAACTGGAGGATGACGATGATTCAGACTCTGAGCTGGACTTGAGCAAGTTGTCACCATCGTCCTCTTCGTCTTCATCCTCCTCCAGCTCCAGCTCCAGCAGTGATGAGAGTGAAGATGAGAAGGAAGAGAAGTTAAGTGAGTGCATGTAACAGGTTGTGGGCCCTCCCCACTCCTGCTCTGCTCCTTCCCTTCTTTCTGTTAAGTACCGCCTCTTCAGAGAGACTTCACTTTACATTTGATAAAATGTCAGAGCACCTCTATTATTGGTTGGGCCTACTTCACATAATACCTTTCCAAGTTAACATTGTTCTGTTATCTTTGCTCACACATGCTGTGTGATCTCTAGCTGCTGACCGGTCCCACCCAAAGCTCTATGATGAAGAGAGCCTTCTGTCCCTTACTATGTCCCAAGATGGATTCCCAAATGAAGATGGAGAACAAATGACCCCTGAGTTGCTGCTGCTGCAGGAAAGACAAAGAGCCTCTGAATGGCCCAAGGTACCAGTCTCATTTACATATACAGAGTGCAGAACAAAGCAGTGCTAAGGGGAATGAGGGATAGTGTTGATGCTTTTGTTTCTCCTTTGTTTAGAATTACCTATGTTTTTAAGAAACTCTATAGTTTATGTATGGATGTGATAGTATTTATTAATTACATCCTTTCAGTCTTCTCATTGCACCTGGTATAGTAATAACAGCATGATTATGCAGCTGAAGATTCTAAAAAGATTCAGACTCTAAAAGTCTTATATCCTTTTTTGCCACTCAGGATCGTGTTCTGATAAACCGCATTGACCTCGTCTGCCAGGCTGTACTCTCAGGGAAATGGCCTTCTAATCGCCGGAGCCAGGAAATGACAACAGGAGGAATTTTGGGGCCAGGAAACCATTTATTAGACAGTCCCTCTTTGACCCCAGGAGAATATGGGGACTCTCCGGTCCCCACACCACGAAGCAGCAGTGCAGCTTCCATGGTAGAGGAAGAAGCATCTGCGGTCACCACAGCAGCAGCCCAATTTACTAAACTTCGGCGAGGCATGGACGAGAAAGAGTTTACAGTTCAGATCAAAGATGTAAGCTCAGCATTTAGGCACCAAGAAGTCAGGGAGGAGGTGGGACTTGTTAACTAGTTTCATTAATAGCATGCTAGCACTTGGAAGGCCAAAACAGGTGGGTCACTGTGAATGCAAGGCTAGCACTTATTGAGTGCCATCCTAGATAGTGCGACCCTCTCTCTAAAAAAGAAAAGAAAAAGGGTTTAATCCCAGCACCTGGGAGGGAGAAGCAGGGGCACCTGAGTTTGAGGCCAGTCTGGTCTACAAAGAGATTTCTAGGACAGCCAAGGCTACACCAGGAAACTCTGTCTTAGGGAAAAAAAATAATAAAACTTTATACACATTTTGTTAGCTAATTTTAAAAATCAGAGCACATAACAATCCATTTAGGAAAAAAATCTCTGGAGTAAAGGAAGGACGAATTCCTAAAAATTAAATAAAATCATAGGTTGTTCAATTAGAATCATTTTTTGGGGAAAAACGACCATTTTACAAGGGTTGCCTAAGACCATTGGAAAACAACGATATTTACATTATGATTCATAACACTAGCAAAATAACATTTATGAAGTAGCAACACAAATAATTTTATGGTTGGGTGTCACCATAACTTAAACTTATAGGAAGGCTGAGAACCACTGACATGCACACACATAAGTACACGCATGCATGCACACACACACACACACACACACACACACACACACACACACACACACAACAAGAGAACAAGAGAGAGAGAGCAAGAGAGAGAGCGCACGAGCAAGCGAGCCTATACCATAAAGCTTCACCAACAGGACTAGCAAACAAGGAGGGCAGCAGGGAAGGCCCACAAGGCCTCAACCTTAGACCAAAGAACTGTAAACAAGGAAAGGCTGCTGAGGAATTGAAGAGATTTTAGTTCTTCCCAGGGAGCTGCACATTGACTACTTACCCAACAATAAATGATTAGCCCTGAAAAACATCTAAACAACATACATGCTCGTAACAACAATTAATGAAAAAGGAGACCATGACTTTGAACAAGGAAAAATATATCAGAGAGTTTGGAAGGAGGAAAGGGAAGGGAGAAATATTGGTATTATGTTTATAATCTCAAAAATAAAATTTTACAATGGGAACAAAAAATCCTGTATGGAGGCTGTTCGTTAAAAGGAAGGAATCTTTCTAAGGAACAGGTTTCATTCTATATCTGATTTCTGTTCTTCAGTCAAACAGCCAAAGTTCTCCAAGTCTAATCTTTACTTATTAAAAGAATGTTTCATGTGATGTCTTGGATGGGTGCTTGTCTTCATAGGAAGAAGGATTGAAGTTAACATTCCAGAAGCATAGATTGATGGCTAATGGTGTAATGGGAGATGGACATCCACTGTTTCATAAGAAGAAGGGGAACAGGAAAAAGCTAGTAGAGGTAAGTGGTAGGGAACCAGTTACCTCATGATTAAATTACCTTGTGACTAGATAAGGTCTTTTTATTATCAGTAATTGAAGGCAGTTGGGATTGAGGGACCAAAAGATTAAGTTTCCTCATGACTACCATTGGCCCTGCTTCCCTCCTTCCCCATTCCAAAGAAGTGTATGTGCTCATGGGGGTGGATTCTGGGTTTGCAGCTGGAGGTGGAGTGCATGGAAGAGCCTAATCACCTTGATGTGGACCTGGAGACCCGGATCCCTGTCATCAATAAGGTGGATGGTACTTTGCTGGTGGGTGATGAGGCCCCTCGCCGGGCGGAGCTGGACATGTGGTTACAGGGTCATCCAGAGTTTGCTGTTGATCCCCGATTTCTAGCGGTGAGTGGCAGTTCCATCCAGCCAGATTTAAAGTCTCTTGGTGCATGAGATCAAAAAAGCACGCCATATTTTATACCACTGTTTCTGCATCTGCAAAATAACACCCAGTCTTACTTCCTGTAAAGTCTCAGATTTAAAACACTAAATATCCAGGTACTTCTTAAACTAAGTGCTTAGAAAGTCTTACTGTCAAACTGTTCCAGAGATCACCCAGTTTGGAGTAATAGAACCCTTTCATAGCAGTTTTCCCCTCTGGACTAATCTAGATTTATAGAAGACAGGTTTATTGTCAAAACAGAAGGCAGTGGTATCAGGAATCAGTCCCGACATTTCCATTTCTCTTCTTTTCTATTACAGTATATGGAGGAACGTAGAAAACAGAAGTGGCAGAGATGTAAAAAAAATAATAAGACAGAATTGAACTGTTTGGGAATGGAACCAGTCCAGCCAGCCAACTCTAGAAATGGGAAAAAGGTGAGGCAATCGCACATTTTACTCTGCTGTCTCCATATTCTTAGAGATTCGACGGTGCTCGGCCTGTTACCCTTTTCCCCTGCATGCTTTGGGTTTCAGCTCCCCAGAATGCTGCTGGTGGTGTTTTCACCTGAAGTACTATTTTTGCATTAGAAGCATCAGGACTTAGCCTTCTCGTCTACATAATTATGGAATTTTTTTAAGTGGGTGTTTGAGAGTAAATACTAAAGATCGAACCCAGTACCTTAGGCTTACTAGGTAAAATACTTTATTATTGAGTTACATCATCAATTAAATAATCTTAAGTTTAATGGAAAAATTACCAGAAACCACATTTTACTTAATTTTATTTTTACCTTAAGTATATGAGTGTTTGTCTTTATGTGTGTCTGCACCAAGTACATGCCTGATGATCTTAAAGGTCAGAAGAGGGTGTCAGATTATCTGGAACTGGGTCTCTGGAAGAGCAGCCAGTGCTCTTAACTACTGAACCATCATCTCTCCGGCCCTAAAAACCTATTTTTCAAGTTAATACCAATTTTAGTCAATGACTATTTCATACTAAGCTTATATATAGACCATTTTGTAGATTAATAAGTGTGTATCATTTCTGTTTTCTACCAAAATATAACTCTGAGAATTCCTCTTTATCACTTACCTTAGTCTATATAGTTTGTTGTTATATATGTGTATGTATGTGATATGTGGTATATATGCTATACATGATGGGTACAGTTTATGATATAGTTATATACTATCATGTTATATATACTATATAGTGGTTATTGATATATATTATAGTCATTTTAAAATGTAAAGGAATTAACTTTTATCGTGTATGTTTAGTTTAACATGTTAACACATCGGGCTGATGGTAAAGTGCTTGCTGATAACCTAAGTCTGACAGTCTGTTCAATCCTCAGAGTACAGATAACGATGGAGAAAGAGAACCAACTCCACAGTTGTCTGTCCTCTGACCTCCATATGTGTTTCTGGTAAACTCCCATGGCCATATATATCATAAATGTATATAATAAATATATATACAAGATTGTAGCACACCACAGAAATATAAGTGTAAGACTACCTTTTTAAACTTTTTACTTTTTTGTTTTATATCCATTGGCTGTTTGCCTGTATGTGTATCTGTATGAATGTATCAGAAGTCTTGGAGATAGAGTTAACCCAGTTGTGAGCCTCCCATAAGGCTACTGGGAATTCAACCCCAGTTCTCTGGAAAAGTAGCCAGTGCTCTTAACTGTTGAGCCCCCCTTCCATTTTTTAAAAAAGGAAAAAAAAAGATATTACTGTGTTGTCCAGGCTAGCTCCAAACTTAGAGGCTACAGTGACCCTCCTCCCTGTTTGCTCAATAACTGGGACTGTAGATATATACCTCCTTGGCCAGATACAATTCTTAGTTCTACAGCTCTTAGCTAGTGTAATGTTGACAGGGATTCTAGGGCTGTATTATTACTGAGGCCTGCAGGCATCTAGGCATTATTGTGCTCATGTTTTGAAAGTATATGCCATAAGTGTTAAATGTGTGCTTTTTCAAGAATGTTTGCTTGTTCCATGTCAGGTGTTAGCTTTGGATTTTCTTTTTTTCCTTTTTTTTTTTTTTTTTTGAACTGGGGACCCGAACTCAGGGCTTTATGCTTTGCTAGGCAAGCGCTCTACCACTGAGCTAAATCCCCAACCCCTAGGTTTGGATTTTAAGTCTTGTTATATCCAACAATATATATACCGATTGTTTGTGCTTAGTATTTAGTTCATCCTGTATGACACTTGGGCCACAAGGCAAAGGTCCTAACATAGTAGTTTCCAGTCTTGTTAAAAGTAATAAAAATAGGGGGAAAACATTTAAAATTCAGCAACTATATATATGATTTATTTTGTTGTAGAGGTTTGCGGGTGCTCTTTGTCCCTCTTTTGTTTGTTTTTGAGATAGAATCTCACTCAATGTCTCAATCTGGCTTAGAAACAACTGTAGTGGTAGGCAGTGGGGCATACACCTTTAATCCCAGCACTCAGGCGGGCATTGGCAGGTTCTCTGTGACTTTGAGGTTCACCTGGTCTACTCTATTTTGAAGAAAACAAAACAAAACAAAAAGAAAAAGGAAGGGAAAAAAAGAAAAAGCTGTATCCCGAGTTATCTTTGAACTCTTGGCAGTTACACTGCCTTGCCCTCTAAAGGCCTGAAGCATGAGCCACCACACCCAAAAGATAATGTTTTTAATCGATGAGGAAAATTTGTATTAAATTTGGTAAGAAGTTTCCCATAATCTTCTTGGATATCCTAAACCCACCCTGCTCCTAAGTAATAATAAAGATAAATGTAAATGTCTTATGTAGTTGTGCTGCATGTCACATAAGATCATGCCAACAACCTGCTCTCAGCCTACACTCATGTACTGATTCATTCACTGTCTTACTAGCAAAGGAAAAGACATTTGTGAAAAAGTTGCAGAAAAGTATGTCATATGAAGCAGGGGAAAAAACCTTACAGTTCGCATGGCTATCAATATCAAATTATTGATTTCAGCATCAATGATACCTCCATTAACACCAGTCAAAGCCAAATCTGATTATTGGGCAGTCATTTCCAAGCTAGGACACATGTAGTTTCTGGGTCAGGTCCTTTTTTCCCCGTTTCTCCCTCCCAAACCTCCATCTTTTTACTGTCTTCTTTTGTTTCTACCTCACAGGGTCACTATGCTGAAACTGCGTTCAACCGGGTTTTGCCAGGGCCTATTGCAGCAGAAAACAGCAAGAAACGGGTCCGCAGGACAAGACCAGACCTTTCTAAGATGATGGCCCTGATGCAGGGTGGAAGCACTGGGTCCCTATCTCTGCATAACACCTTTCAACACAGCAGTAGTAACCTACAGTCTGTGTCGTCTCTGGGTCACAGCAGTGCTACTTCTGCATCTCTGCCTTTCATGCCGTTTGTGATGGGTGGTGCAGCAGCACCCCCTCATGTAGACTCCAGCACCATGCTTCATCATCACCACCACCACCCCCACCCCCACCATCACCACCATCACCATCCAGGCTTGAGAACCACTGGCTACCCTTCTTCACCAGCTACTACCACCTCTGGTACTGCCTTGCGGTTACCAACACTGCAGCATGAGGACGATGATGAAGAGGAGGATGAAGATGATGATGATTTATCTCAGGGCTATGATAGCTCAGAAAGGGACTTCTCACTCATTGATGACCCTATGATGCCAGCCAACTCAGACTCCAGTGATGATGCTGACGACTGAAGCCCTAATATAGACCCATGCTGGGTGGCTGCTGGAATCCCTTACTCTGGCCCTTGGACTTTGGAAATGTGGGAGGGGCAGGGAACAATATGGGGAAACCCAAGACTTCAGGAGGTGAAAAAGAAAAAAAAAAAAAAAGGAAAAAAAAAAAAAACAAAAAACTCGTACCCGATTGCTCCCAGTTTTGAGAGGATTGGGTGGGCAGGGGAACTCCTAAAAAATAATAAATGACCACTTCCTCGTTTCTGGGGGAGCAAAGGAGCTTAGAGCAGCTGGTGTGCTCACCCCTCCCCAGACACCTCCATTAACCACAGACTATGTAGCGCTGGCCCTAGCCTCTGGCAGAGCCTGTTCCTGGCCAAACTGTGGATACAGCTGGAGGGTCAGGGACTGTTACCTTCCTTCCCCTTGGCATTAATAAATTTAAGTTAATCCTTTTCCATTCTTCCTATGTTCTGTTTCCTCAAACAATATAAATACTAATTTTTTTGGGTAATAGTGTAAACATCATTCTGTGTTCAATACTCTTACCACGAATAGAAAAGTCACTTGTACCTCTCTAAAGGCATATATAATCAACCGTGGATTGTCCGGTTTGCTTAAGCCAGGGAAATGATACAAGATAAAGAGGTGAAATATTTTGAGTTGTGCTCCACATTCTTAGACGAGGATGAATTTCAAGGACCATTTTTCTCAATTAACCAAGATAACCATTCTCTTGGGGAAAACCAGAGGACAATGTTGCTTTTTATGAAATACAGCAAAGTACCCGCTGACAAAAAAAGGTGCCTTCATGACTTGGGTCCCCAGGGGGCTGGAAAGAACTACGAAGTTTAGGAGCCACTCCAAGCTATTTGTTTCCTTCCACCCTACCAGCTCATCTCTTAAAGGAAACCTGAACATTTATCTTCCTACTTTGCTTCTGCCTTCCCCGCAGCTTATTTGCAAAGGTGGGCTCCGTTCTCCTGGGATGCAGTGTTTGGTTAAAAGTGCCTTCCCCTTGGCGTTCAAGGCCCTGCCCTGAGGCAGAGGACTCACTCCTCAGCGCTTGGTTGCTCGCGGGTCCCGCTCTTTCTGCTTCCCTCCCACCTCTGCCCGCGGCTTAGAGCGCCCCGAGCTCGAAAAGTGGGCGGGTCACGTGACGGTAGCCTCTGGCGGCGCAGAGAGGTTCCAGATCCCGCGAACCAGCTCTGCAACAGTATTCTGCTGATTTCTCCACTTTTGCGTCCTTCTCTGTTGCCTTTCCCCTACTACCCTACAGAGCGAGCTGGGTGGTGGTTTTTTTGTTTGTTTGTTTGGGTTTTTTTGCTTTTTAAAATCTTAGACGCTATAGGGACCCGGAAGCGGAAGGGGATACCGAGCGGTCGGTACTTCCGGGTCACAGAGAGTGCGGGATTCCGGGCCGAGCGCGGGTGGCGGAGCTGGGACCTCGCGTGATTCTCGGAGCCCGACGGAAAGCGGCGTCCAGGGCTATGGCTGTGACTCTGGACAAAGACGCGTACTACCGGCGAGTTAAGAGACTGTACAGTAACTGGCGGGTAAGGAGCCCGGCGCCCCCGGGAGCCCCACATCCCATAATAGCCTGCTTCCCGGCGCCCTTTTCCCCTCAGCCAGAAATCTCCGGCTCCACCGCGCTCCCGCCTGCTCCGGCAGCGGGAGTCCCGCTCGCCGCGCTGCGCCTGCGGGGTCCGCACGCGCCTAGCCTGTCCCGCCGCCACACCGGCCCGCCCAGGTCCCGCCAGAATTACCGTTTGCGGGAAAGGGGCGCGAAAGCTGTGCCGGGAGCTCTTGGCGCTCTCCGCTTGCGGGCCTCTGCTGGAGTTGAGAAATGCTGCTCCCGCGCTCCGCTGCTTCACGTTAGGCCCTGCGTGGGTAATAGACCCAGCGCTGGAAACCTGCGGGCTCTCATAAGAATTAAATTGATAGGACGCCTCAGACCTTGTTTCCCATGTCCGCACCATACCGGGGGCACGTGTTGAGGAAATCGTTGTGGAAGTTCCAGGGCTTCTCCAAAGATTGGACAGTTTCCCTGTTTTATAATCGCTCATAATTTAAAACTTACTTTTTTGCTAGTTAACTTCTCAAATGATTGATTAATTTCATACTGTGATACTGTCTGAACAGTCTATCATAGGTCTGGGCTCTGGACCTTGTGAGCGAGGGAAAATATAACTGCTAAAAAAGAAACCCGAAAACGTTCTGAAAAAAATACCAACTCTGGTTTCAGCGTTGTAACCTATCTTACCGATTGATCCTCTCCATTCTTGGCTCCTGCCTATAATCCCATGATTTCTGAGGCTGAGGCAGGAAAATGACTAGTTTCATGCCAGCCTGTGCTTCATAGTGAGACTGTATCAATCAGCTCGTGGCTTAGTAAATAAAATTGAACCTCTACTGAAGTCGGTTGTTTACCTGCCTCATCAGAAAAAAAAAGCCTGTGTATCTTTTAAGCAGGATGCATTGCATGCTGGAAATAATATGTTCTCTGCCACATTTTACTAAAAGCCATACTAGATAAACGCTGGCTTTTTTTTTTTTTCACTTTATTAGCTAACTTTTTTGAAGATTTACTTATTTATTATACATAAGTACACTGTAGCTGTCTTCGGACACACCAGAAGAGGGCATCAGATCTCATTACAGATGGTTGGTTGTGAGCCACCCACCATGTGCTTGTTGGGATTTGAACTCGGGACCTCTGGAAGAGCACTCAGTGCGACTTAATGGTCTCTATCACAAAATTATATTTGATCCAAAATAAGTTTTTGGTCCTGAGAATTGGTCCTACCACCTAGTGCTTTACCAGTAAGGTATATCTGCAATCTAGGGATATTATGATATATGTAATGTTGATAATCAAAAGCTCTCGTTTCCACAATCAACCCTGAAATAATGCACTGTTTTTTAAAGCTTTTTTTTTTTTATGCTTATGGGTAGTTTGCATTCATGTATGTATACCTTGCATGCGTTGCCCGAGAAGGCCAGAAGAGGGCGTCAGACACCCTAGAACTGAAGTTTCAGAAGGTTATTAGTTGATGTTTGGGTCCACATGAATCCTAGTCTTCTGGAAGGGCAGCCAGTGACCTTAACCACTGAGCATCTTTCTAGCCCCTTAAAAAATACACTATTGGTGTATTCTCTAGTTCCAGAGTTCATCAAGCTATTTAAAGACTTGTTTCAATAACGTGGTTTTTAATTATAATTTTCCTAACTTATGTCCCACATCAAGCACAGCATATCATCTTTTGAGTAGAAATGCCTGACATATTAAGCCTCCATCCTCCTTCAGTATTGGGTTCTTGGGGGTTTGTTGTAGGAAGCCCTCCCAGATCAAGCGTGGTATATAAGTCTTTAAATGATGAAATATTTGCATACAGTTTATGCACGTGTGCTATAAGTCATCAGGATACCAACTACGATGTCAGTGATGCCTGAGTGGGTATAAGTGCCAGTGCTCACGGATAGAGGTCAGAAGACATCTTTGTCCACAGTCATTTGTCTTCAAGTTGGGTACCTTTATCTGGGCTCTGGAGATCAAACTCACGTTGTACAGCAAGCACCTTTATCTCCTGAGCCATCACCAGTCTGCTTTTCATCATTCTTGAGACATTTGAGTCTAGTCCAGTCCTACCTTTTCTATTTTCAACATCAAAATAGGTTTTCAGTGCCTGTCTTGTTTCTGCTTTGGGAAATCCTAGGTGGTAGTGATAGATTATGAAAGTGGGTTATAGGGTCGTCCTGTGGGTTTTCTATTTATGGGATACATATTTAGAGATTTCCAGCCCGTTCATTGTTGTGGTTGTTTTTAATCACTAAATCAATTTATTCTGCCTACTGGAGGTTAAACAAAGTTCCTCCCTAGATTTTTGACTATTTTTGAGGAGTAAGGGACACTGGATTCAGGCATTTCTACTAATAATTTGAGAGTTATTTTATTAAATCTTCCTGTGAACAGACCTCAACTCCCTTCTCTGCTTTTTGTCTTGAAGAGTTACACAAGGTGCCAGAATTGCAGCTGTTTTCAAAAGAAATAATAATCCAATGCATTTGTTTGCCAGCTGCTATGCTTGAGGTAATGGGTAGCTGTGACCCTTCCCCCAAAAGAAGAGTCCATTGCAGTGAGAGTGGTAAGCTGTAGTATCAGGTCTTCTGTGCTGCTTCCTGCTGTTTGCTGAGATTTGATTATGACTCTCTTTTCTTTTTCTGAATTTTCTCTGAGAGTAGGCAGTTATTTTCATAGTTACCTCCATTTCTCTCTGTTTTCTGTTAAGCATGCCACTGGCCTTAAACTCTCATAAGTCCTCCCCTCAAAGTGCTGGGATTAAAGCACCACTCCTGGCACCATGACAGGTTTCTTCTCCATCGTATTCTAAAATCCCTAGATTCTGTTTGATTTATTTACTTTCTTAAACTCCTTTTTCATGCTGTTTCCTCAGCCAGGTTGCTCTTTGGGCCTGTTGAATCATAGGATGTAACAGGCTGAATTGCCTCTATTCTTTCGCACCTGATTTTGTTGTTGTTGTTGTTGTTTTAATTGTTGTGTGTATAGGTTTTTTGCTTGCATGTATGGTCTGTTCGTGCGCCAACTTTATGCAGGCAGTGCTGTGCTCATGGTGGCCAAAGAGGGTCATCACATGCTCTGGATCTGGAGTTTCAGACTGTTGTGAGCTACCATGTGGGTGCTAGGAACCAAACCTGGGTCCTCTGCGGGAGCATTAAGTGCTCTTGGGGGAGCATAGGGGAAGGGAAGGCTTATGATTTTATTGTAAAATCTTATTAATAAGTAAGTTAAGAAGTTATTTTATCATCACAAAATCGGCTTAGAACTGGATTATCACGTGACCCTTTTCTCTGGTCTCCTGGTTCAGATGCTTACATCTCCTACTGTTGGCATTCACCCCCTTTGGCCTGCAGTTGGGCTCTACACACTCAAGTCTCAGCGATCTTTGCAGTTTTACCCTTTTTGTGGAGAGTAGGCTTAGTCTGTCCACCATAGACACTCCATATCCTGTTATAACACCACTTTCTCTGGGCATACAAAGAATCCTTGCCCTTGTACTGTGTCACTCTGTGGGGCCAGTGCTTGCTATATTTCTGGCAGAAAGTCTCTGCAGGTCTTGGCAGGTCTTAGAAACAGTTCACCATGCTTTTGGCACAGAAAGTGTGACAACCACTAAGCTGTCTAGCCCCCTGACCTCTGCGTTTTGTTTTGAGAACATTTTAACCAAAAGTCTTAAAAGTAGAATAGGTAGAAGGAAAATCTCATGTCATATCTTCATGTGTTATTTTCATATCTTAAATGTTATTTTACGATAGGTAGATTTCTACCACTCTAATAAAATCTGAGATGTAATAAGGAAAGGCTTACTTTTGGGTTCATGTTCACAGCGGTTCTATTTCATTGCACTTGGTCTGATTCCTTTTGGTATTATGACAAGTGAGTGTACACCAAAGCCAGAATACATAACCAAAGAGGCAAAGGAGGAGGGATCAAGGTTAAAATACTCCCTTCAAGGGTACACTTTACCTCACTTGCTTCCACTAGACCTATCTTCCAAAGGATAATGGAAGGAGGAGGTCAGGCCTTTGGCACAGGGACTTTTTTGAGATTGTATTTTTATTTTATGTGTGAATACATGTATATTCTGTACCATTTGCATACATGATGCCCACAAAGGTCAGAAGAGAAGTTCAAATCTTTTGAAACTGGAGTACAATGGTTATGAACCATCAGAAGCTGCTGTAATTGGACTGCATCCTCCAGAAGAGCGGCCATTGCTCTTATATGCTGAGCTGTCTCTTCAGCTCACTTTGGATTAAAGAATTCAGTGGCCAATTAAATGCCTCAGTAAATAAGACCATTCACTGACTGAGACTGACAACCTGAATTCACTCCCCAGATCTTACCATGGAAGGAGAGAGAATGACCTTTGAAAAGTTGTCCTCTGATCTCCACACCTGTACCATCTATAACACAGTATAATTATCAGACCAGTGAGAGCGCCCAGTGAGGCACTTGCTGTGCCAGAGTGGCCACCTAAGCGCACTTCCTATGCGCCACACAAAAGTGGAGGAGGAGAACTCCACAGATTGTTTTCTGACCTCCTCACTTGTGCACCATGGCATGCCACACATATGCACACACAAATACAGAAAATAAAATCTTCAGTGGAGACCTTGCCCTAGGGTGTTGCTGTGGCTTACTCAAAGCCAGTCTGAATTGTCTACACTTAAGCATTATTCCAGGGTTGAGCTGGTTTCCTCCAGATCCTTGCTGAGAGCCCTAAAGAAAATGATTCAGGGTTGGGGATTTGGCTCAGTGGTAGAGCGCTTGCCTAGCAAGCACAAGGCCCCAGGTTCGGTCCCCAGCTCCGGGAAGAAAAAAAAAATAAGGAAAATGATTCAAAATGTCCAGATTGGTAGCTTCAGAAACTCACTGTTAAAAGAAGCAGTGCAGAATGTTGGTGGCCATTGAAGTGTGGGTATGGTTTTTATATTGAAGAGATCATAACCAGGCAAAATGACAGAGTTGTTGATAATGTTCAAAGCCCAAACTTTGACTTCTGATAATATTTGACTTATTTGAGTATTCTTAGGTGGTAAGCAGATCTATCCTGAGAAAAAGAAAAATCGGTAGATGACATCCCTAAGTTGAGCAGGACATGGTGGCTCGTGCTTTTTATCCCAGCACTTAGGAGAGGCAAATGCAGGCAGATCTCTGTGTTGTTCGAATAGGCCCCCTTTTAATTTTACTTTTTAAACTCTTGTCTTCTACTGTTTATTAATTTATTTTCATCTTTCAGTGATTGCTTTTTACTTGTGTTGTTTATTTCTGCCAGCTCCCTTATTCATGCCTCATGTGATTACTACACACTCCTAGACTCATAACAGTTGAATTGATCCTGAACTATAATGCAGTGCTCTTCATAGAAGGGAGCTCAGCTGGAAGTCCTGTCACTGAGTGCCATTGTAGCTTTTGTAGTGATGCAGCACACTGCTTACACAGTTTTACATGTCTGTAGTGATATGAATAAATAAATCCAGGCGGTGGTGATGCATAGCTTTAATTCCAGCTCTTGGGAGGTAGAGGCAGTCTGGTCTCTGAGTTTGAGGCCAGCCTGGTCTACAGAGCCAGTTCCAGGGTAGCTAGGGCTACACAGGGAAATCTTGTCAGTCAATAAATAAATCCATATGTGCAGCTAGTTCTGTAAAGTGCAGTGTATGCAGTTCTGTTTAGTAAAATACACCTGATAGTTGGTGATTGTGGTACTGGTTGTGAATTGTTGCACTACGTTTTTAGTGGTGTTTTGGTGTCCTTTTTTCTTTTTTTGAGACAGGAACTTCTAGAACTCACAGCTATCCTCCTGCCTCTGTTTCCTAGACTGTTGAGATTAGATAAGCATGATCCAGCCACCCAGCTGTTGTAAGGCTTACTGGTGCTTAGAGAGATGGCTCAGCACTGGCTGCTCTTCCACAGGACCCAGGTTGGGTTTCCAACAACTGCATGACAACTCTCAACCAACTCTAAGTCGAGTTCCAAGGGACCCAGTGCCCCTTCTGGCTTTCATGGGCACTGGTACAAGCATTGTGCAAAAACATAGAATAGAAGCTAGCAAAGTGCCCATACTTTTTTTTTTTTTTTAAATCTCCCTGTAGCCAGTCGTGATGGCCCATACCGTGATCTCATGTCTTGGGTTGTGGAAATGGGAGTGTTAGGTGTTCAAAGTCATCCTTAATTACGTAGGAAGATTGAGGTTACCTTGGGCTGCATGAAATCCTGTCTGGAAGGAAACTCCCTGTAAAACAATGTGTTTCTGTACCTTATTTTATTTTGTGTGGGTGTTTTGCTTGCATATATGTCTGTGTACCATGTTCATACCTGATGTCCGAGGAAATCAGAAAAGAGCATTGGCTCCCTTGTGGATGCTGAAAATGAATCTTGTCCTCTGGAAAAGCAACCACTACTCTTAATAACTGAGCCATCTCTCCAGCACCACCACCCTTCTTAATTATAGCAAGAGGCCATGTTCAATGTTGTACTTGTACTGTCTATATATCACTAGCTTTGGAAGAGTGTGCTGTGATGTTCATACAACAGTGACATCACCTAGTGCTCATTTCTCATCAGTTTTATCCCTGTGTTAGTTCTTTCTCTTGCAGAGGCTTTTAATGAAAGATCGCCAGCTCTCCGTCTTGTTTGCTTCCTATAGGCACGTTTGGCATTTCTCAGATCTAAGAAACCAAATGAAAGCCAAGCATGTTTGTGTCTCCCTGTGATCCAGCACTTGGGAAGCTGCGGATGGAGAGCCATGCGCCACATGGGCTGCATACTATAAGACTCTGTTGCAAAGAAGAGAATAAGTTAGTTTCCACATTTAAAGTAAGGCAGAAAGGAACTGAACGCTGCCTGAAGGGGACCTGTCATCTGGAAAGGGTAGATGGGCTAGGATTATTCCATAGAAATCCACCAGATGTCAGTATTAAGGGTTTTGTTTTTCTGTATTCAGTAAGAATGTTCAAACTTGAGCATTTCTTATCTTGACTCATCTTGTTATTTGTTTAAAAGTGTTGTTATCTGGAAATATGTAGAATTTTCACTTTCTGATAATTTAGAACATTTCTTCTACTAGGTCTAGTATTTGAGTTGAGCATTTCCAAACACATTTAGTGCTTCAATGGGTGCTTTCTAAAAAAAATTAGATTATTTTGCAAAATGATTAGATGAGGGTTTGTAAGAATTAGAGATGTGTCTGACCCTGTCAGTCCTGCTCTTACCTGCAGACTCCATTCCCCTTCTGTGGTACATCTATCTGTTCTGTGAGACCCTTAGCATCTCTTCCCAGTGACAGCTTGTTAGTCACTTAGTACAGGTGTAGCTGGTTCTGCTTGCTTAGTCATTTACTACTGCTGTTCTTGGGGGGGGAAAAACAGTGAACTCTTTAAATTATTTTTAAATGATATTGTGTATCAGTATAAGCAGAAAAGTGTATCATTTGTCAAAAATAAAAGTGATAAAAGTGCCAACAAATTATAGCAAGGGTTAGGGTGCAGCTCAAGCATATACATTTTTATTCTCAATATGTAAGTCCCCAAAGAGCCCACATTGTACTTGTGATCAGGATCTTGTTTCTGGAGCTGGGAAACTGAGGTCTTATTCGTCAGGCTGCACGGTTCCCCTCTCAGACACATAGATGCCATCCAAAAACTTCCTGATTGCCTTGTTTCTAACTGTTGTGGCTTGCTGAATCAGAGCCGCTGGATTTGAAACAAGTTCAATATCATTTCCTTCAAGGATTAGTTCATCCTTCTGGGCTTGAAAGACAGAACAGGCAACACCTGTCCTCATCCAAACCCTGTGGATGTATTTTTCACCCAAGAAATTTCAGATTTCAACCAAAGACCCGTTCTCCTGAATAACGACGTTGATAGGGAAGTGAGCATACACAGACCTCATCTTGTAATGGAAGCCCAGTGTCACACCCTTGATCATGTTCTGAACATGACTGCAGATGGTTCTGACAGTGGCCAGTTCTTTCTGTTACCCCACCACTTGTCAACACAGAGCCTTTTCTTTTTCTTTCCAAGAAGACTCAGCTCCACATTGATGTGATTGAAGTCCCTCCTCAGAGTTCCTCTGGGGCCCTTCACAATGGCTGTGCGCCCCTTCAGAGTGATGTCGACATTTTCTGGAATGTGACAGACAGTCTGATTGCTGAAAATGGTCTTCATTCTCACAGTAGATGGGGCAAAGAGCAAGCATATGCATTTTTAATGTGGCCAAGATTAAGAGAAAAGTGGAAACTGTAACTTTTACCCTGAATTTGAATACTTAAAGTCATGCCATTTCCTTTTGAGCTCTACAGGTTTTCAAAACCGGGGACACTATTTTGTGCTGGTTATATATCATGGCTGATCTTGATGGCAGTAACAATAGCGTTCTGATTTGCACTGAGAGTTAAGCACTATTTTTTATGCTTTAAGTTTTATTTATTTTTACACTCCAGATTTTATTCCCCTCCTTGTCCACCACCACCACCCCACCTCCCCCCCAAAGAGTTCCACATTCCATGTCTCCTCCCTACCTGCCCACACTCTCTCCCCACCCATCTCCAAAAAGATGTCCCCACCTCACCAGACCTCTAAACTTCCTGGAGCCTCCAGTCTTTTGAGAGTTAGGTACATCTTCTCTGACTGAACCCAGACCTGGGAGTCCTCTGCTGTATATGTGTTGGAGGCCTCATTTTAGCTGGTGTATGCTGCCTGGTTGGTGATCCAGTGTCTGAGAGATCTCAGGGGTCCGAGTTAGTTGAGACTGCTGGTCCTCCTACAGGGTTGCCCGCTTCCTTCAGCTTTTCCCTAGTTCAACCAGAGGGATCATCAACTTCTGTTCATTGATTGAGCTAAACACTATTAAAGGCACATTAAATCTTACAATTCTCAGCATAATACTTGAGAAGGTAAAGACTATAGAGTACAAAAATTTAGGTCACAATTAAGTGGGGTTAGGTTTAAAACAAGAGTAGTCTGATCTTAGGAGTGTTTGTCCATTACACATATTGTTTCTCTAAATACAGAATACACATCAGCAACTTAATACCCATTACTTGGAATTTCTAAAAGGAATTATTCAGGATGCTAAGGTAGAGGATCATGAAGTTTAAGCCAATCTTAGCTACAAGTGAAATCAATCACCGTTGTTAATGTCCTAGCTGATAAAGCTTGTCAGAAACCTTTAATCCCATCACTTTGGAGTCAGAGGCAGGCAAGTCTGGAAGTTTGCAAGCAGCCTGATCTACAAAGAGTTCCAGGACATCCAGGTTTACACAGAGCAGCTCTGTCTCCAAAAACAAACAAACAAAAAATCTAACAAAACAAATCAGAAACCTCCCAATAAAGCTTTTCAATGACTTTCATCTTTCATATCTCTGATAAAAATTCCCCGGTTTGTTAACAAAGAAGAAAATGGTAACAGAAGAATAATGCCTGTTATTCTGTGTTATTTCTGTCTCTAAAAGTTTTAGGAGTGTATGTTACACATCTGCGAGAGGCCAGAGGTTACACTTGTGTGTTATTCTTTAGGTGTTGTTCACTTTGTTTTTTACAACAGGCTTTGAACATACTAAGCTAGGCTTGAGGAATCTACCTAGCTTTTGATACAGATCCTTGGATTCAAATTCAGGCCCTCATGATTGTGTGGCAAACTTTTTACTAAGTTAGCTCACCATTTATATTTTAAACTTAGCATGTGTGGTTTTATTAGATTTTAACATTTTACTAGTTATCAGGAAAATTATACACTAAAACCCTGTTCCAGTTAGGATGATATTAAAAATGCAGTATTCCATTAACAATGGGGAGGCAAAGGAAGTCAGATAGTGTTGGTAGGAATGTGAATTAATGTGGTCATTATGCAAAATAGTATCAAGATTCCTCAAAGGTTAAAGATCTGCCAAATGATGCTGCTATTCTTCCTGTAAGGATTATGTCTAAAACAAAGGCACATATCAAGGGAATACCTGCACTTGTTGTTTGTTCACAGTAGCTAAGATATACAGTGAGTCTACTTGTCTATGAAGGGATAAATACGTAACAAAATATGGTACATAAACACAGGGAATATTACTCAAGCCCAGAGAATAAACTAGGTATGGTAACACACAGTTGTAGCACTCAGTTGCTAGAGACAAAAGTTCACATCTAACCTGAGCTATACAGCATGAACATGTCCTTAAAAGGAAATAGAGGGGCTAGAGAGATGGTTCGATCAGTGATTAAGGTATCTTGCTGCTGTTTTAGAGAATTTGAGTTTGGTTTCTAACACTTAGAATCAGGCAGCTTATAACTACCTGTAACCAGCTCCAGGGAATCTAAACATTTAAAAAGAAGAATTAAATTTTGCCATAGAATTATTTGACTTAACATTATGGTAAGTGAAATAAGCTGTGCACAGAAATCACACATTCTGTCATGTGGAAGGAAGCTTAAAGGTCCACCTGAATAATGTGTAGTGGTAACTTTTGGTTCAGAAAGGCAGAGGAATATGGACAAATGGAAGTTGGATAATAGATACCAAGACACAGAAGGGATATGGTCTGGTGCCCTACAACATGGTGACATGGTGAGAGTCAATCAGAATACCTGTATATTTTAGGAAGATGTGTTTTTGTTTGTTTGTTTGTTTGTTTTTAAGAGGTTGAAAGCTCTAATGGGGAAGCCATGATTGCTATTCATTTGTTAGTGTGGGACTTTCCAAGAGTGGTTAGTAGTCAGAAGAGCCTATATCTCTTGTCAAACTACAAAACTACAGTACAATGTGCTGGACAAGGGAGTCAACACAGTTCAGGGAGGAACTGAATGAGTGTACACATGCAAAGAGTTAAGTTGGACTTTCCCAACTATCATAAACATTATTTCAGAGTAAGGGGCTGGAAAGATGGCTGCATGGTTAAGACAGCTCGCTGTTCTTAAAGAAGACCTGGTTTCAGTTCCTAACACTACTCAGTTCACAAAGCCTGTAACTGCAGTTCCAAGGGATCTGACACCCTTTCCTGCCTTCCCTGGGTACCTAGTCACACATGGTTCTTCTGTAAACATTCTTTCAGTCATACACAAATACTCAAGAAATAAGTCTATTTAAGAACATTTGAGTAAATTGCATCTAAATCTAAGAAACAAAAATAAACAATAAAATTCTTAATTTTTGTTTTTATATGGGAGAAGGGTAGTGTGTGTACCATGGTGCATTTGTGGAGGTCAGTGACAACTTGTGAATACCTAGCACACACATTGTACATTTAAATGCATGCAAAAAAATTAAAATACTAAAACCCTTGTAATTCAGTAACAAATTATAAATTATATAACAATCTAAATAGGCCTTCCCCCCACCACCACCACCAAAAAAAGGCACTGTCATAGATACAAGTCATTAGCTACCAGGGAAAATTAAAACAGCAGTAAGATACTAATTTATACTTAACAAAAAGATAGTATGGGCCAGAGAGGAGGCTCAGTGGTTAAAGGTGCTCACAGACAGCTCTGATGACCTGAGTTCTAGAAGGAGCAAATCTTTATACAGTCTAGTAAAGAACATAAAATAGTGTAGTTAGTTATGGTTCCTCAGAAACTTAAGAGTTACCATATGACCAAGCAATTCCTCTCCTAAACATTTACCCACAATAACAATGCAAACAAAACCCTGTATACAAAGGCCATGGTAGTATTAGTCATAGTAGCACAAAGTGGAAACAATTTGCAGGATGGTTTAGGAGGCAGAGGCACTGCTGCACAAGCCTGAAAATCTGAGTACCATCCCACATGTATACTCCAGCCCACATTTGTCTCACACATGCACACACAATAAATAAATTTTAAAGCAGGAATAACTCAAATGTTGAAGCAACTACTGATTGGTTAAGTAAAATGAAGTATATCTGTATATTGGATATACAATTTGGCTGTAAAAATGAAATGTCAAGAGACTAGGGAGGTGGCTCTATTCTTTAAGTGCTTTCTGTGCATGCATGAGAACCTAAGTTCAGATTCTTGGCATCCAGGTAAAAGCCAACGCAAGAGTCTGTGTATCCCAGTGCTGGAAATGGGGAGTTTAGATAGATACCCCTGGAGCTCATTGTCAGCTAGCCTAGCTGAATCAGTCAGCTCCAGGTTAAGAGAGAGACCATGGGGGCTGGAGAGTTGGTGGTTAAGAGCACTGACTGCTCTTCCAGAGGTCCTGAGTTCAATTCCCAGCAACCACATGGCAGCTCACAACCATCTGTAATGAGATCTGGTGCCCTCTTATGGTGTGTCTGAAGACAGCTACAGTGTACTTACATGTAATAAATAAATAAATCTTTAAAAAAAAAAAAAAAGAGAGAGAAAGAGAGACCATGACTCAAAGAATAAGTTTGCACACTCGGGAAGCAGAGAAGTAGAAGGACCTCTGTAAAAGTTTGAGACCCAGCCTGGTCCACAAAGTTCTGGATTAGGAACTTTGAGAACAGTTGAGGATGAGACTGATATCTTGACCTCTGACCTCCACACATACCCAGTGAAATACTGATAATACCAAAAGCAGATGAGCACAGAAAAGCATATTAAGTGAAAGGAACCACAAACAAATGCTGTATACTCATATGTCCAGAGTAGGCAAATCATTAGAAACAGATTACTGATTTCCAGTAGCTGGAGAGGGAGCAAAAAAGAGGATGAGATTATTGCTAATGAGATTATTGCTAAGGTTTCTTTTGGAATAAAGATGTTCTCAAGTTTGATGGTGATGATGGCTGCACATCCATCTGAGTGTGTTAAGGTGGCACTATAATGCAGATGGGTGGCTTTTACTGTGTGTATCTCAAAGCTGAGTTTTTCTAAGTTTTTCTAAGCAGGCACTCATGTCAGATTACTGTTAGGAAAAATTATATGCTGAAATCTGTATTTCTATTACTAGTGTATTAAAAATAATAAGGTGATGGAAAGATGCACTTTTTCTGCACATGTGAGAACGTGAGTTCAGATCCCCACCTCCTACATAAGAGGTCATCATAGAGCATTTAACTTCATATTGGGGCACAGAGACAGGTGGGTCCCAAGAGCGAAGAGCTCACTTTCTGGTCAGTCTAGTCAAATAGCAAGTTTCTAGTTCATTGACAGACCCTACTTCAAAGCAGTGAGGTAGAGAGTACTAAAAGATACCCCATACCCTGCTCTGCTCTGGCCTCCACGAACGCAGATAGAGGGAGCAATTAAATTACCTTAAATTACCCTCTCTTTTCAGAAAGGAGAAGATGAGTATGCCAGTATTGATGCCATTGTTGTATCGGTGGGTGTTGATGAAGAAATTGTGTATGCCAAGTCAACTGCCTTACAGGTAAGTGGCTTACTGCTTCGTGGGTCTAGTGTGTAGCTCAATAGTGAAAGATGGGCTTGGTATTTGAGAGGCTCTGTACTTTCTCTCCAGTATAGTCAGTTACTCAGTCCCATCCCAGGTCTGAGGCTCTCGGTGGTCCTGACTTATAGGTGAGTAGCTAGAGAATGTCTACACCATCACATAATTTCCATTGGATTTACCATTGAGTAGACTAGAACCTAAGGAAGAAAGGAATTGGTAGGAAAAAATTATTTAATTACATATAACAAAAATACCTAAGAACCAGTGGGTTGAACAAAGAATTTTTCTTTATGCAATTTTCAGGAACCCAGGCTTTTTCAATTCCCTGGTACTCCATTTTACTTATATGAAGTAGCTGCTAAAACTCTGATCACTCTTTGTATACGCTAAGCAGAAATACAGACAAAAAAGACTAGTGACCTTCCTGTTTTAAAAAGGCTTGTAACATGGCATATTCAAGCATAACTCTCCCTGGACTTCCTTCATTGCCAAGGAAAAGTAGATGAAACACAAAGTGTCCAGTTAGATGTTTTTATCTATGAAATATTTTAAGCATATAAAAGCCAACGGAATCCTATGTCACATGTGTGCGCGCACACACCACTCAGCCCCCATTATTCAACCCCTGATCCAGGTTGGTTTATTTCCATCCACATCAAAGTTACTCCATCCCAAATCTTAAAGTTAACTCAGATATTTTATCCTAAAATACGTTTATTTGTAATCCTTTAGTTACTATTGTTTTTTTCCATAGACGTGGCTCTTTGGTTATGAACTAACTGATACAATCATGGTCTTCTGTGATGACAAAATCATCTTCATGGCCAGCAAAAAGAAGGTGGAGTTTCTGAAACAGATTGCCAATACTAAAGGCAATGAGAATGCTAATGGAGCTCCTGCCATCACACTGCTTGTCAGAGAAAAGGTTGGGACCAATAAATGTTGTTACAAATATGGGATAGAATGTTAAATGTTGAGCACAAGTGCCTTTGCACTTTTAAAATGCTTGAAAAAGGATGACCAGACATGGCAAAACATGCCTTTAATCCCAGCACTTAGGAGACAAAGGCATACAGATCTCTTGAGTTCACGACCAGCCAGGGCAACATAGAAAGCCTGTGTTAAGGTGGGGGCTGGGGGGTTGTGACTCTGATTACAGAGCTGTGTGTTCAGTTGAGTAGGAAAAGGGCTCTGGAGGGGTTGGTTTGGTGGCAGTGGAGTATGAGCTGTGGGCTCTGGCGAGCACCACTACTTTACTGACGGTTTCTAAGGGCGCTGCTTGTTTACATTGCAATAACTAATTACAACTCGTCACCTAGAAGTCCTAAGTTTTTAGATGTGCTCATTTCTCAGAATTTTGAGTATTTGAGTTTTCTGCTTCTTCCTAAAGCAAAATAATGTCTTGTCTTGTCAAAATACACAAAGAAAATATCTGTCAGCGTTCAGTATGTGATAATCTGCCGTGAAGAAATAGGTGGGGGCTCAGAGAACTCATCCTCCATGGTTTAGGTTATTACTCTCTACTTACTGTTAAATAGAAAATAGAAGTCTAATTCTTGAAGTAACATCTCTTTTTCTATGGGATTGATAGAATGAAAGTAATAAGAGCAGCTTTGACAAAATGATTGAAGCCATTAAAGAAAGCAAGAACGGCAAGAAAATTGGAGTGTTCAGCAAAGACAAGTTTCCTGGAGAATTCATGAAGAGCTGGAGTGACTGTCTTAACAAGGAGGGCTTTGACAAAGTAAGGGTTCTGCTGGAAGCAGCACATTGAAAAGGAGACAGGCGGTGGAGTAGGGATAGCAGAGGATTTTCATTTGGGGAAATCCATGCTCATTCACATTTCATAGTTTTCAGTCAGAAAATAAGTATGTCAACCATCCATATTAGACAGCTCATACTAGGTAACTGAGGAGACTCTCTTGTTCAAAATATATTTTGGGGTCATCTTTTTCCTGCCTGTCTTCCTTTGGCATTATAGTTATCTCTAGAAAGAAATTTGTTTTAAGTAGTGCATTAGCTTAATGTCATAGAATGCATGCGTTATAAATGGGTATTCAGTTTGGGACGAGACTGAGCATTCTGAGTAGATAGCTTTACTGGTGATTCGCAAGGGGTGTGTGTGTGTGTGTGTGTGAGCTTTGTGTGTATTAGAAGGCCATCACTTTGCTGCAGGTAGACATCAGCGCTGTTGTGGCATACACTATTGCTGTGAAAGAGGATGGTGAGCTCAACCTGATGAAGAAAGCAGCCAGCATCACCTCTGAGGTCTTCAACAAGTTCTTCAAGGAAAGAGTCATGGAAATAGTGGATGCAGATGAGGTAATGAAAGAGGGAGGCTCTTATTAGTGTATTCATGAAGCAGTCCTGAGTCCTGCTTGGCTTGTTTCACTTTTTGTTTTGCTTTTGAAATTGGTAACTGCCATCTCCTTCAAAGTAAATAAGCATGTCCTGTGGTTTATTGAGGCTGTTACTTGACTCAAACATAGACACATGTTTTCAAAACATGAAAAGCTATGAATTCATGTAAGCTCCACATTTCCTTTGTATATTGATATACTATGGTATATACACCAAAGATTATATCAGCATGTGCTGTGACTTTAGATGACTCATTAAATACCATGCACAGAATTCTGCGTACTACCCTTCAGTGAGTGTTACTGTATTCCTACGTCTCTAGAAAGTTCGGCATAGCAAATTGGCTGAGTCTGTGGAAAAGGCCATCGAAGAGAAAAAATACCTAGCCGGGGCAGACCCTTCTACTGTGGAAATGTGTTACCCTCCTATCATTCAGAGTGGTGGCAACTACAATCTCAAGTTCAGTGTGGTGAGGTAAGTGTGGACACTGCATGATAAGATGGCCTGTTTTTTCTTGTGACTTTTTGAAAAAGTCAAAAGAGATAAAATTATTAATCTGATTTACATATAATCTTATATATGTGTATCTTGTTACTTCTTTCATTAGCATTTGGTAATATTTTTTTCCAAATTATTAAATATGCTAGAAAAGTGGGGGTGAAGAGATAACCCGGTTTTAAAGAGCACATATTGCTGCTCTGTCATGAGGACCAGAGTTGAAATATCATCATCACCCTGTCAGGTGTCTCACAAATAACCTGTACCAGCTCCAAGGGCCAGAGGCCTCCCTCCTCCTAACCGCATTGGCACATACATATAGCTAAAATGTTTTTAAACGATAAAAAGGTCAGGTGTAGCAAATGCTCTTTTTTTTTTTCTTTTCTTTTTTTTTTTCTTTTTTTTTTTTTTCTCGGGAGCTGGGGACCGAACCGAGGGCCTTGCGCCTCGCTAGGCAAGCACTCTACCGCTGAGCTAAATCCCCAACCCCAGCAAATGCTTTGTTAGCGTTCAAAAGGCAGTGGAAAGTGGTTCTCTTAGTTCAAGGCCAGCCAGAGCTACATAGGTAGACCCTGGTGCCTCAGAGTTGAGAATGGGCATGCTAGAAAAATGCAAAGTAAACTAAAAATAAACTAAAAGATTAGATATGCATCAGGTAATGTCTGTTTTAATTTTAAGGCATACTGTATAGGAGACCCGTTGAGGCTGTAACTGTGCAGCAGAGCATTGCTCTATTTTCCATTTTTATAGTGCAGTATTCATCTTCCCTGATTGTGGATGTGTACCAATGACACTTTGCTGGATTTAGTGATAAATGCTTTCTTTTATCTCTAGTGATAAAAATCATATGCATTTTGGAGCCATTACTTGTGCCATGGGCATTCGCTTTAAATCATACTGCTCCAACCTTGTTCGCACTCTGATGGTTGACCCTACTCAGGAAGTTCAAGAAAATTACAACTTTTTACTTCAACTTCAAGAGGAGTTGCTAAAGGAATTAAGACATGGTAAGATTCCTCAGAAAAGATCTGGAAGTCCTGGTATTTCATGGAACCCCTGGACCAGTGAGTAGTGACTTTCAGAGACTGGGGATAGAACTTGGTGCACTCCTATGCAAAGCCTGGATTCCATCCCCAGCACTGCCAAAAGAGGCTGACTTCAGTCTTCAGTACCACAGGAGAAACATGTGATTACATGCTTTCTTTAAAAAAAAAAAAAAAAAAAACCTGTAGATTCCTAATTCCTATCATGGCAGACACTCCTCCTGAGAAACACAACTTTAAGGGACTTAGAAGGTGAAAACAGCCTGATTGCAGCATGATGTCATTTTGTTACTGTTGCCCTCTGAAAAATTCTTAATGTCTCTTTTCTATCTTTTTAGGTGTGAAGATATGTGATGTGTATAACTCTGTCATGGATGTGGTTAAGAAGCAGAAGCCAGAACTGCTGAACAAAATTACAAAAAACCTAGGGTGTGTTAGAGTGTGTGTTGTTTTTTCAGGACTAGCAACCTGTATTCTGACACTGATTTGGGCAGTATTTGGGAGTGTTTGGTTGTGCTTGGTTTTTGTGTTTTGAGATGGGGTTTCCAGCAATAACTCAGACTGGCTTCCAACTCCTTATGTAGCCCACACTGGCCTTGAATTTCCAGACCCTCTGCCATCCTCTGTGACACAAAACTTCCCAAGTACAGAGGTTGCAGGCATGTGCCCTCACAATCGCCTAACCCACAGTTCTGTTTGCTTGGGTTTTTTCACCAGTATTTTGTACTAACAAGTTTGTGTATATTAATAAGTAAATGGGGGTTGGGGATTTAGCTCAGTGGTAGAGCGCTTGTCTAGCAAGCGCAAGGCCCTGGGTTCGGTCCCCAGCTCCGAAAAAAAGAAAAGAAAAAAAAAAAAAAAATAAGTAAATGGTTTTACCAGAGAGAAAGATTTAGTTGCTTCCTCCAAGTTAATAGGATAGACTTTTCTAGACCATTAGAGGAATCCAGACCGTACTCTAGGATCAAATTAGCTTGTTTACAATTAATGACCACAGGATGTCCTACTATATTTATTTTGAATTTAAAACATTGTCAAAAAATGTTTCATTGAGAAACATTTTTTGCCTCTGCCTCCTAAGTGCTGCGATTGAAGGCTTGTGCCACCACTGCCCAGCTGAGGAACTTTTTCTGTCTTGATTTTTTTTTTTTTTTCACATTTATTTGTATGTTGTGGAGGAGAATATGGTTGTGTAATGTTGTGCACGGGGGGGGGGGATCAGAGGGCAAATCATTAGGTACTTTTTTTTCCTTCTGTAGATATACCCTCCCCCAGTGAACCACCTCACTGGTCTTGGGAATTATTCTTTAATATGAGATTATATAACTTTTAGAATCCTAAAACTGGTGTAGGTGTGTGCACGTGCTGTGCGTACTGTGTTTTTTTCTGCTTTGTTTTGTTGTTAGACAGGGCCTCAGTCTGTACCCCAGGCTAATCTTGGACCTATGTTCCTTGATGCTCCTGCCTCAGCTTCCTGAATGCAAGTATTTCGGGCATGAGCCATGACACCCCATTTATTTTTCATTTCTTCCTTTGCTAATAGATGAAGGGCAATCATTCCCACCTGTTGACCTGCTGTATCTGAAAGTTGAAATTACGTCTGGGCCGAGTTACTGATGTTCTGTCCTGCTGCTTATATTTAACTTTGTTTGTTTTTAGATTTGGGATGGGAATTGAATTCCGTGAAGGCTCTCTAGTGATCAATAGTAAAAATCAGTACAAGCTAAAGAAAGGTAATTTTTATATGCATGCAATAAGAAAATAAATTTTTGAATGCTTCACTGTCATTCCTTTTCTGTTAAATTTTATTCCTTTCTACCCTTCTGTAGCTACTGATTGATCCCCGTGTTATTATTTTAGGGATGGTTTTCAGCATCAACCTAGGATTTTCAGACCTGACTAACAAAGAAGGGAAAAAACCAGAAGAGAAAACCTATGCCCTGTTTATTGGTGACACTGTGCTTGTAGATGAGGTGTGGTAATTCTTACGCTTTTGGTGTTCATGAACTAATCTTTGAATCTGTTGTGAACTTGGGTACTTCCAGTCTTTTTGTTAATGGTTGCTCAGTGGGGAAGTCCAAGACATGGACTTAATAGAACAGTTAAAAAGGAAGGGATTGGATGTCCTTATCACTCCCGTGTATTCCCTTGGAGCAGTGTTTCTCCTTGGATCTAGAACTGAAGTTTTACTGACTAGGCTTAGTAACAGCAATTCCCTGGAATCCTCTTGTCGCACTCAGAGCTGGGGTCACAGATATGCATGACTGTACCCAGCTTTTTTATGGGTTCCTTATTAACAAGTACTGTCTTCCGTGTCTAGCTGTCTCAACCCCAGAATTGATTTTTTTTCCCCAAGTATGCGCATGTATAGGGAGTACCCATGGAGGCCAGAGACCTTATCCACTAAGCTGGAGTTGCAAGCAGTTGTTGTTGCTCTGTGGGTGTGGGTGTGGGTGTGGTGTGTATTTGCACGCTCACGTTAGGACCTGAGCGCAGATCTTGCCTGTGTAACAGGAGTGTGCACGCTAAGCTGCTGAGCCACTTCTCCAACCCCCAGAAATGATTTGTAGTGATGATAAATTATTCCATGTTCATAGTAGAAAGGCAAACATCTGTTGTCAAATCTTTAGCACTCTGTATAAAGAAAGCAGTTTATTATTCCTATATACAAATAAAGACTTGTAAAAAGCATGGGTACCAGAGCTAAGTAAAGCCAGACTTGAAATAAATCATTGCTCAGGCTACAGTTCCTAAAGAGAAGATGGGAGAGTTAAAACTATTTGTTCCTCTTTAAAGTTTTTATTTTTTTTTTTTTTTTATTTTTTTTTCGGAGCTGGGGACCGAACCCAGGGCCTTGCACTTGCTAGGCAAGCACTCTACCACTGAGCTAAATCCCCAACCCCTTAAAGTTTTTATAATATAGAAAGTTCTTGATATTGCCCAGCTATGTGCCAAGTTAAAAGCAAGAGTTCACTTTAAATTGGAGGCTTAAATTCTCCATTTCTTCTAGGATGGTCCAGCCACTGTCCTTACATCTGTGAAGAAGAAGGTAAAGAACGTGGGCATTTTCCTCAAGGTAAGAGGATGAGACATCACTGTTCAGGAATCCCAGTACAGTGAAGAAGTGAAGCAGTGTAGCTCTTTTAAAAAGTAAACAGTATTTTATTACACCTTGTTTCCACAGAATGAGGACGATGAGGAAGAGGAGGAGGAGAAAGATGAGGCGGAGGACCTTTTGGGAAGAGGTTCTAGAGCAGCGTTACTTACTGAAAGAACACGGGTGAGTTTCCTGTTTTAAATCGCATTCACCATGTGCATCTGTGAATCCCAACACTCCGCAGCCCAGGGCATGAGTGTCACCAGTTCAAGTTCGTCTGGGGCCACGTGGAAGACTCAGGGAAACCATGGGGGCATTAGGAGACTGGCAAAAGCACTGGTGCCCTTTCATATGTTCCACATGTTCTGGTGACTTGGTTCTCACTTTGCTAGAATGAGATGACTGCAGAAGAGAAGCGAAGAGCCCATCAGAAGGAACTGGCAGCACAGCTCAACGAGGAAGCGAAGAGGAGGCTGACAGAGCAGAAAGGGGAACAGCAGATTCAGAAGTAGGAGTCACACTGTGCGAGGCGATTGTCTAGAGATGGAACTGTAGAGATTTCTCAGTTGTCTTTTTTGCTTTGTTTTTAACCCCACTCCAGGGCTCGAAAATCTAATGTGTCCTATAAAAACCCATCTCTGATGCCTAAGGAACCACATATTCGGGAAATGAAGATCTATATTGATAAGAAATACGAGACTGTGATAATGCCTGTGTTTGGCATTGCCACACCCTTCCATATTGCCACAATCAAGGTACCAGTATTCCTCAAGTATCTAAGATTCCAGTGTGTCTGCCTAATTATCTCTGCTCTTCTCCCACCCTGACCTTTGACCCTCCACATCAGCCTGCCGATTGTCTCCTTTATCTCCTGCTGTTGCTCTCCTTCTCTTCCAGTGTTCACTCTGTAGGAAGCTAAATTAGTCCAGGAAAGGAATTTGTTTACCAGTTATTTGGGGTGGTGGTTGTTGTTGTTGTTGTTGTGTGCTGTATGTCTGACTGTGTGTGTGTGTGTGCCTCTAGGGGTATAAGATGCATGTACCATATGTCAGTGTCTGGTGTCTAAGTTCATAGAGAGCGCACGCTCTGTTTCTCTCTGTGTGTCTGTCTCTCTTTCTCCCTCCCTCTCTCCCTCCCTCCCTCCCTTACTTTTTGAGACAGGGTCTTTTATTGAGCCTTGAGCTCAGTGATTGGCTGGAGTCGTTAGCCACCAAGCTCTGGAAGTCCCTGTGTCTGCCCACCTTTAGCCCTAGGACTATAGACATACACATCACACTTGGACTTTATGTGGGTGTTAGGGCTTCAAACTTGGGTCCTTGTGTTTGTGCCATCTGAGCCATCTATCTCTCCAGGCCCTATTGTGTGTGTCTTTCTTTGAATTAGTAACCATTATTTAACCCTAAATTGTATTCCTGTCACAAGATACTTTTATAACTAGGTGGTGGGTTGTTTTTTTTTTCTTCTTTTGAGAAAGTTTCTTTGTTATGTGAAAAGCATTGCTGAATATTTATATCTCAATTTTGCTTCAGTTTCATAGGTTCAACTCAAAGAACAGCCAGCTCTGGCCGTTTTGTTCTGCCGCTAGGAATAGAGCCAAGACCTTGCACAACTCTAGATAAATGCTTTGCCGTCTTAGACCCTCAGACTCTTAACTGCTAATTTAATTTTAGCATCTTTATAATCTAGTACCAAAGCTAACTTTCCTCTCTTTCTTTGAACAGAACATAAGTATGTCTGTCGAAGGAGACTATACTTACTTGCGAATCAACTTCTATTGTCCAGGAAGTGCTCTGGGCAGGAATGAGGGCAACATCTTTCCTAACCCTGAAGCTACTTTTGTCAAGGAAATGTGAGTACCTAGGCAACAAGTGTCTCCAGCCTGCGCTTGTGGGGCAGTGACCTCACATGTCAATTCCCCTGCGTCCTTTCCCAAGAAGCCACTGAAAAGCCTTCCTTGGTGGCGTTTGTTTAGGATTACATTGCTCACTTTGTAATGTGTTAAGTGTGGATCCTAATTTACCTTCCTCGTGCCTATTTACATTCACAGTACACATTTGACAATAGAACCCTCGGGTAAAGTACATGTGTGGACCGACTGTGGCAACACACGGCACAACTTGAAGTGACTGAGGCAAAACATTTACAAATTCATCCTGGGCTACAAAGTCAATTCCAGGCAACCCTGAACTATAGTGAGAACTATCTCAAAATAGTAACATAACAAAGAAAGAAGAAAGAAAATGTGTGCTGAATTAGATTGTCTTCCATCATGGAGTGAGTGGTATGGAATATTGGAAAATACTATATCAAATTTGAAAAAATAAAAGTGTAATTTCCCTACTCCAGGGAATTAGCTATTAATATTTTCCACTTTAAAGAAAAAAAATTTTTTCTGATTTCCTACCATTCCCATATTTAGTGGTAGTTTTTCTCTTTTTTTAAAAAAAAAAAAAAAAAAAACAAGCCATCTGGGTATGGTAACACTTAGGAGGTGAAGCAGGAAGATCAGTAGTTCAAGGCCAGCCTTTGAACATAGCAAGGTCAAAGCCAATTTGGACTACATAAGATGTCTTTTAAAAGATAGGCTTAAAAATTGGTAAAGTGCTTATCACGCAAGCTTGAGGGCCTAAGGTCAGGTCTCCAAGACCCACATTGAAATACATAAATATTGGTGCAGTAGGTGGTATCTGTAGTCCCAGCATTGGAGGGTGAAGACAAAGGAATTTGCTAACCAGCTCATCTAGGTAGATCTGAGAGAGAGCTTCTCCCAAAACAAGACAAGAGTTATTAAGAAAAACATTCAGTGTTGATCTGTGGATCCTCACAAACACATGGCACATACACACAATAGAAAAGTCAAATAACTTAAAAACTGTAATACTGGATTCACCTATCCTGATAAACATCTGTACAAATGTCCTACAGTACATACCGAGCTTCAAATATGAAAGCACCTGGAGAGCAGACCGTACCCGCCTTAAATCTTCAGAATGCTTTTCGAATTATAAAAGAAGTACAGAAACGTTACAAGACCAGAGAAGCTGAAGAGAAAGAAAAAGAGGTGAGTCTGAGCACAGGCTAAGCACCTTTGTACCGGTGTTTGGAAGTTCGTGTGAAGATTACACACACAATACTGTTTTGTGATCCTTAGGGCATTGTAAAACAAGACTCACTGGTGATCAACCTAAACAGAAGTAATCCAAAGCTGAAAGATCTATACATTCGCCCAAACATTGCCCAAAAGAGAATGCAAGGCTCTCTGGAGGCTCACGTCAATGGTATGTATGGGTGACCTCTCAGTGCTGGCCTGTAGCTTCAAAGAATACAAGCATGCTAGAGAGAGGCTGGGAGGAGTCAGATGACACGATGGCCAGAAAAATGGGAACTTAATTCATGGTGTATCTCTGGCCTTGTTCAGGTCAGCTGAAGAGATAGGTGCACTGCCTTTGACCTAAGATGGCACTACTTAACCATGGGTGACCTGGCTCTTTGCCGCAGGTTTCCGCTTCACATCTGTTCGAGGAGACAAGGTGGATATTCTGTACAATAATATCAAGCACGCACTCTTCCAGCCCTGTGATGGCGAGATGATTATTGTTTTGCACTTTCACCTCAAGGTATATGTCTTCTACCAATGCTAGCATGATTAAGAATTCTCAGCAAGGGGTTGGAGATTTAGCTCAGTGGTAGAGCTCTTGCCTAGGAAGCGCAAGGCCCTGGGTTCGGTCCCCAGCTCCGAAAAAAAGAACCAAAAAAAAAAGAATTCTCAAAAACTGAGTTTTCCTCGCTTATTAAATAAATAAATAGGTTTTAAAAACGTGTTTACAAAGAGTACAGTAGCCTAGTGACTTTGAGTACAGTTGCATACAGGAGTATGGTTGAGGTTATTTGCAGGAATCGAGGTACCCGTTAAGAGGCTTCACCACTAAAGGAAATGTATCTTCCTTGGCAGCCAAGATCCTTTCTCTTTCTGACGGGCTGTTGACAGGTGTACATAGTCCCTGAGGTCAGTAGTACAGTAGTTACGTCATTCAAAGAAGTCTACTCTGCCCCATCTTCCCATTCTCCCATTGTCTTCCTTTTCCTTTACAATGTCCTAAGCCATGGAAGGGATGATGGGATGCTCCATTTATGGCTGAACATGCAACACCCACTGAGTCTTAGAACTGTGACCGATTATAAATTTCTGTACTTAATACTGCCCACCGCAAAAAGAAGCTCGTCTGACCCAGAAATGTGTCGGGATAGATGTGATTGTTTAGAAGGCAATGTGATGGATGTATCATTCATATCCATTAGCAAAACAACAGCTGTAGTTTGCCCACTAGGGCCTCTGACCTCCCCATTTCTGACTAGGTTTTCAGTAGCACATGTGAATTCCCTCCTGTGATGTGAGCCTTAATTCCAGTTAAGTAGTTGGTTATTCCATAACAGGTTTTTCTCTGTAACTCCGAAAGCTACATTCTACCTCTTCAGTCAGTAGTATAGTACTATGCGTATGTACCTGTCTTATGTACTTTGTTTCTTTAAGTATCTTGTCTTTGTAGGTTGAGTTGCCTAAATCTTCTAATTTTCCTGTTCTCTCTGGTTTATCATTAGAATGCTATCATGTTCGGGAAGAAGCGGCACACAGATGTACAGTTCTACACAGAAGTTGGAGAGATCACTACAGATTTGGGGAAACATCAACACATGCATGACCGAGATGACCTATATGCTGAGCAGGTCTGAGCAGAACCATATCTTCAGAGTAGCGTGGGGTAGGGTTAAGTATGAGCTCAAGATTATTTTATGCTCCTAAATACCAAATAATTTTAGTATCTGCTCTGGTAATCCAGTATATTGACTTATGAACTAGGCATAGATTAGAGAGATCTCCATGGTTTATGGAGTAAACCTTGAATAAGATCAAGTGTCAGAGTCAGGAGAATTGAGACTACAAAAGAATTTTGACCTTTTTGAGGGAAAATACTATTAAGAAGTCACATGATGGACTGAAAATAATACTGTTTTCCTCCACAGATGGAAAGAGAAATGAGACACAAACTGAAAACAGCCTTTAAGAATTTCATTGAAAAAGTAGAGGCTCTAACAAAGGAGGAACTGGAGTTTGAAGTACCATTCAGGGATCTGGGGTAATAAAACTTCACCTCTGCCCTCCAAAAGCTCGTGTGTCTGGCTTTAGGGAATGGGTTATTGTTCATAATTTAATACAACATATATTCTTTTCTTTTTTTCCTATGACTGATAACCTTAGAGATAACCGCTCAAAATCTTAAGGATTCTCTAGCCAGGCACCCACCATTAATCCTAGCACTCAGGAGGTAGAGGCAAACAGATCTCTGTTGAGGCCAGCCTGCTCTACAAGATGAGTTCAGGACAGCCAAGGCACAGAAAACCCTCTCTCTCGAAAACCCTCTCTTTGTAGGCTAGGAAGACACCTCCAGGAGACCCTGGGACTTCTGACCTCGAAGGGTACCTGCACCTGTGTGCACATATTCACATGCAGACACAAACATCAAATGCTTTCAAATGGATACATATATTTTAAGAATCTCAGAGGTTGGGCTGGAGGGATGGCTCAGTGGCTAAGAGCACTGACTGCTCTTCCAGAGGTCCTGAGTTCAATTCCCAGCAACCACATGGCAGCTCACAACCATCTGTGATGAGATCTGACACCTTCTTCTGGTGTGTCTGAAGACAGCTACAGTGTACTTATATGTTATAAATCAATCAATCCTCTTCTCCTTTACCTTGCACTATAAAATGCTATGTCTGTTACACCATGGTTTGTGCCTGTAGTCACAGCTACTCAGGTGACTGAGATAGAAGACAGAAATTTGGGTCTAGCCCACATGACATAAGAATCTTATCTATAATTTTTTTTAATCATTTATCTTTAGTTTTTTTAATAATTATTTAATGCATGTTATAAATCAATCTTAAAAAAAAAGAAAGAAAAGAAAAAAATAATCTCAGTGGTTTTCATAAGTAACTTCCTTGGGAGAGGCTTGTATTGTGTCAACAGTAAGCTTATATGATCATGAGGCTCATGTGTTTGTCTTCCTACTCTCAGGTTTAATGGGGCTCCCTACAGGAGTACCTGCCTCCTTCAGCCCACTAGTAGTGCACTGGTAAATGCTACAGAGTGGGTGAGTATTCTTGCCTCCTCTTATCGTTTATTTTAATTTTCCGATCCTTTTCAGTTAGTTTTCTTCTTACTCCACTGCTAAGATCCTGACCCCAGGGTCTGCAGAGCACATGCCACACTCCTGAGTGACACCCACTTGCTTACTCTTCGTAATACAATCCTTAGAAAGGGAAGAAAAGATCTTTTGATCCTAATTGTTTGATGCTTGGCCTGGATTTAAAATTCGTTCAACAAATGGTCTTTCTAAAGCCTCTGTAGTATTTAAAAACAGTTTCTTTTAGGATTCCCTAAGTTTATTCTCTTTGAGAGAAGCAGTAAAAGTTCTTAGTATGTCACACTGAATTCATCTTTAAAAACAAGAACAGAAAACAGTTTTCCTCGGTGTGGTCATTTAGACTCTGAAAACATTTGAGAAGTGCGTGGAGGGAGGAGGTGCTTACACGGTAATGATGCAGCTCCTGTGTTGACAGCCACCCTTTGTGGTGACACTGGATGAAGTGGAGCTGATCCACTTTGAGAGGGTCCAATTTCACCTGAAGAACTTTGACATGGTGATTGTCTACAAGGATTATAGCAAGAAAGTCACGATGATCAATGCCATTCCTGTTGCCTCTCTAGACCCCATCAAGGAGTGGCTAAAGTAAGTCCTGCCGGCCTCTTCTCCTTTACCTTGCACTATAAAATGCTAAATCTGTTACACCATGGTTTGTGCCTGTAGTCACAGCTACTCAGGTGACTGAGATAGAAGACAGAAATTTGGGTCTAGCCCACATGACATAAGAATCTTATCTCTAATTTTTTTAATCATTTATCTTTAGTTTTTTTAATAATTATTTAATGCATGTATATCCCCCCTCTCCTCCCTTTTATCTCCTTCATTCTCCTAAACAGGTGACTTCTGCTTTGATTTAATCTGTATTAAAACTGTGAGAAAACATCCTCTTAAGACTGGCCCGGTTCTCTTACATGTGATCTCCAGCTGCATTCACGTATCTCACTTAGTTCCTCCCATTCCTGTACACCTGGGTCGGTTCCATAGCTTAGCTACTATGAAGAGGGCTGCAGTAAACACTGACCTGGTGGCTTATATTTTGACTAGAGTAAGACGAAAAATCATTATAGTTTTGCTACTCATTTCTCTGATGACCAATGAAACTGAACATTTTTTCATATTTTCATTAACAATTTATGTTTCCTCTTTTGTGCATCTGTGTGCCTGTGTTTGTACGTGTACTGTGTGTGCAAGAACCCATGGAAGCCAGAAGAGGGATAGATGGGTGGGAACTTAACCCAGGTCTGCTACAAGAGCAGTAAGCACTTTTTAACCTCTTAGCCAGCCCCTCAGCCCTTCAGCCTGAAATGTTCTAAATCTATTTGTAGGGACAGGACATGCAGCATCTTGCTGGCACTAACATTTAGACTCAGCTCTTTCCTTCTACGTGTGGATTCAAGGGATCACTCAGGTCCTCAGGCCTGGTGGCAAGTGCCCTTACCTGCAGAGTCATCTCACTAAGGCCGACCCCAACTCAATTATGACCAAAGATAACCTGGAATTTCTAATCCTACCTCTACCTCCTGAGTGTGGAGATTGCTGGTGTGTGCCCTCGCAGGTTGTTTTGTTTGTTTGGTTTGTTTGTTTGGTTTGCAGTGTTGGGGATAAAACCTAGGGCAAGTACTCTACCAACTAAGCCACATACCCAGCCTCCTGTTTGTTCATTAACCCACTTATTGTGGATTTGTTTGATTTTGTGTTAGGTTTTGAGGTCTTATATTTTCTATTTTGTTTTATTTATTTTTATATTTGGTTGTTTTGCTTCTGCGCTGCTTGTAAGCGTGGTGCCCATGGAGGCCAGAAGATGTCATCTTATCCCTTGGAACTGTACTTAGAGATAGATGGTTGCTAGTACCCATGTGGATGCTGGGGATTAAACCTAGGTCCTCTAGAAGAGCAGCCTCCAGCCACTTCTCTGTCTTTACTCTGGATACAAATCCTCTGTCCGGTAACAGGCAAAGGTTTTCCTCCTAGGCTCTCACTCAACTAACTTGCTGTGTAGCTTTTTAATGTTATGAGGTCCTGTGTGTCATTCTGTTTGTCTGTCTTTGTTCGCTTGTGTGGTGTGGGAGTATATGTTGAGAATGAGATAAGGGTCTGGTTTCTTCATTTTTGTAAGTGAATAGTTTTTAAGATTTATTTTTGTTATTTTAATTATATATGTTTATATGGAGAGGTATGCACACACGAATGCAAGTGTTCACAGAGGTCAGAGGTTCCAAATCCCTGGAGTAAGGAATTAAACTCCAGTTCTCAGGAAGAGCAGTATGTGCTTTTTAACCACTGAGCCTTCTCCCCAACCCTTAATATTCTTTTTTTTGTTTGTTTGTTTGGTTTGGTTTTGTTTGTTTTACATTTTTTGTCAAAATGCATTGAAATTTTGACTGGGGTTATATTGAGTCTGTAGGTTGCTTTTGGTAAAATAGCCATTTACACAGTGTTGGTTTTCCAGTCCATTAACATGACAGGTCTTTCATTATAGAGGTCTTTCATACCCTTGGGTTTGTTACTCTAAGGTTTAGAGGTGGAGGTAGGGGTGTTGGTTTGGGTTTGTTATGTGTTTTTGTTTTGAGACAGGGTCTCTGTACCCTGGCTGGCCTGGAACTCAGATCCACCTGCCTCTGCTTCCCCAGTGCTGGGATTAAAGGTGAGCACCACCACCACCCAGCAGAATCTGGGTTTTTAAGATAGGTTCTAATAATTTCTAAATCTCACTGGTATGAAATGACTTCCTTAATTTTTTTCTACTAATCTTGGGGTTGCTTCTTACTGTTTTTTTTCAAGGGTGTATCATTAAGTTGTTCATTTGAGCTTTCTGGTTTCTGTGTGTACACGTGAATGTGCATGTAGGTGCAGACATACACACCATGCAGGTCCAGTTAAAGGCCGGGCGTTGATGTCAGAATGCAGTCTTAATTGCTTCTCCACTTACTCTTTAAGATAAGGGAGTTTGAGGTAAGGAAGAGTTAGGGGCAAACAAACTTGGCAGCCACTGGGAGGAAGGAGATGAAGGAGAGGGATCCGACATGTTCAGTAATGGGGATGGAAGGGGAAGAGGCTTTGGAGAAAGCGTGCCCAAGGATTAATAGGCTAGCATCCTAGGCTAGCATCCAGAAGGAAAAGAAAAGGTAAGCCTTTTGTACTCAAACTCAGAAAGCAAGCAGGTTTAGCAGTACTGTATAGCTGCCTCAACATTGTTTTGTTTTAGTTGGTGGGGGGTGAGAGAGAGAACACCCGTCCGTTGATGTAAGTGGAGTTTTCAAGTCACCCATAAACATTGGGTTTGAGTTAATCAGTAACTTTATATCTAATAATATGTTTTATGGAATTGGGCACACCTGTGTTTAGTATGTCTGTGTTTATAACTGTCATGTCCTCCCTCAATCAGTACACCGTAACCATCTTTATTTCTTCTGACTTGTTTTGGTTTTAAGTCTGTTTTGTCAGATATTACAGCAGTAACACCTGCTTTTCCATTTGCTTGGAAACCTTTTCCATCCTCCCACCATGACATAGCATCTCTCTTTTATGGTGAGGTGTATTTATTTTGACTGATTGAGTTTGGGTTTAGGTGTTGTTGTTGTTGTTGTTGTTGTTGTTGTTGTTGTTGTTATTTTGTTGTCTTTGGATTTTTTTCTCATCTTGTATTTTATTCAGCTAGCAATCTCATTACATCAAAAACTCAGAGAAAATCAGATGTTAAAGATTGTTATTGGTCTTCAAACATCATAGTCCATGTTTGCCTATAGTCTCTCGAATATAAAACCACATTCACACCTCAGTGGCTACCAAACAACTTAGCATATCATCCATAACTGTGAGCTATTTGAAGCTACCAGTTTTTGCACTCTGAATTATTTTTTTCACTCTTCAAATAGGTATAGGTAGTTCAGCAGACGTTGAGGGAAACCAGCTCAACCTTGGTGTAGTATCAAAATGTGGGCAGTTGAGGCTTTTCAAGTAAGTCATATCAGAGTGTCCACCAGCACCAGGGCCTTCTCCACAAAGTTATGCTCTAAGGTAGAAAGTATTTTAGTTTATTTGGGTATTTTTATTTTTTATTTGTTTGTTTTTGTGGGTTGCTTTTTGAGACAAGGTATCTCTGTGTCGCCCTGCCTGTTCTGGAACTCTGTAGACTTAGGTTGGCCTGAGCTCTGCCTGCCTTTGCCTTGCAGGTGTGGGTATTAGAGGCGTGCACTGTTTGTACTGCTCAATGTTTTCCTGCTCCTGCCTTAGTGTCCTGGAGTGTTTGGTTAGCTTCCGTCAAGGATGTACTTATTTTTCTCTTCAGTCTGAAGGATCCCTTCTGGTATCTGACTTCAGTTTGGGATTCTTCAGTGTTCTCTCTCTGGAATCCCTCTGTCATAGCTTATGTTCTCTTATTTCCTTCAGCAATGTTGTTATCTTGGGATTTGTGTGCTCTCTGCTCTCTGAGTTCTTTCTGGAATGTTGTCTAACCCACTCCCTACATCAGGCCGTCACTGCAGCTTGGTTTGGAAGAATAATGCTGCCCTGTTATTTTTATTGTTATCACCTTATATCACTTGTACTATGTTAGTAGTAAAGGGTTACTTTTAGTGCTGTATGTATGATACATTAGTTACTTTGGGTGTAAGTGGAAGGATGAAAAAAATATCTCAGAGTAACATAGTGACTAATACTATGTTGACAGAAAAAGAAGAGGGCAGTGTGTCTAGAAAAGGGGATGGGGGCCTGTGGAGATTGGGGAGGGCAAAGTCCTACAACTCAAATGATGAGCTATTCCCTGCTCTCGGGGCTCAAATTCGGAGTTTCCCAAAACCTGACAGCAAAGGACAACAGAAGAGAAATGTTGGGAGTGAAGAGATCATGGTGGTATAGAGTATGAAAGCAATCCAGTATGTTTCTTGATGTCCTGTATTCTGCCTTGAGAGCCATAGGTAGAGCTGAGACAGATTTAAAATAAACCTTTATTTTCATCTTCCAAAGAACTAGACCACACTAATACTGCATTGATCAATCTCTAAAACCTTTGGCTCTCTACTTGTTTCAATATGGAAAGGACTGAAGTCCTTGCTTATCTTACTAAGAAGAGAAAAGGATGGTCTTACAAGCTCTTGCAGAAGACCCAGGTTAATTATTAAATCCATATAAATTAGCTAATTTATAAAATTATTCCTTGTAGAATTTCTGTTTGAGAAATTTTAGTTAAGTAGTAATTTAAAGCTTGCAGTAATTATAAGTAATTATAAGCTTGCAGAAGGCCCAAGTTAATTATTAAAAATTATTAGAAAGTAGAAATTTTAGTGTAGGTAACATTCCTTAAAACAGGTTCTATCATTAGGTCTCAGGCAGAATGTGATTACTAATGATTCAGTTTATCCTCTAGTCACTTTTTCTAGGTTTTATCTTGTTTTTAAATTTATTTAATTTCATGAGTATGAGTGTTTTGCCCTTGGATGAATGTAAGTGTACCACATGTGTGTCTGGTGCCCACAGAGTTTAAAAGAGAAAGTGAGATCCCCTGAAACCAGAGTGGCAGGTGTTTGTGAGCCACCATGTGGGTATTGAGAACTGACCTAGGTCCCCTGCAAGAGCTCATAGCTGCTGAGCCATCTCTGTAGTCCCTCCCTTTCTCTTCTCAGTCATCCACCCTAACTTAACCTACAATACAAGTGAGTAAGTCATTTAAGCACCTTATAAAGTGAGGACATTTTACATACTTAGACATGCCCTTGTCTTTATCAAATAAGCAGGTGGGAAATGGTGGGCAGGGCCAGTGGAATCTGCCCTTGTTTCTTCATTACAGGCAAATGAAGAGGAATATCTCAGAACTGGTTATAAGCTAAGATAATATCAGTGAGGGATGAGGGATCCTGGATGAGTCCTACAGAGACAAAAGAACCGGCTCATTGGTGCTGAAGAGGGGAAAAGGATGAAAATTGTTTGAGGAGCAAAGCTTGTGTTGGTTGCAATGCTTTTCTGACATAAGAATCAATGCTCTGGGGGTTGGGGTTTAGCTCAGTGGTTAGAGCGCTTGCCTAGGAAACGAAAGGCCCTGGGTTCGGGCCCCAGCTCCGAAAAAAAAAACCAAAAAAAAAAAAAAAAAAAAAAAAAAAAGAATCAATGCTCTGGGAATTCAGATTACAGCCATTTAGGGCATGCCCAGTGCAAGCTAATGGTCATGATAATTTACATTGTCAGAAAATACAGAAGTTTAATTCACATTTTATGTCATTTTAGTTCCTGTGACCTAAAGTACACAGAAGGCGTTCAGTCCCTCAACTGGACTAAAATCATGAAGACCATCGTTGACGACCCTGAAGGCTTCTTTGAACAAGGTGGCTGGTCTTTCTTGGAACCTGAGGGTGAGGTGCGTGCATGAGTGTGGGCTTCTGGTTTTATTTAGGTATGCAATGTTGCCTGATGTCATCTACATGATATTATGAGAGCAACGTCTATATGTAGTGTTTCTCTAGGTTAGTTTTACAGGTAAATCGTGAATTCGTTGGGAATTGGTAGTCACTGCGCACATTCCTCAGCGTCTCTTACTGTTTGGAGGATTGGGTCATATTGCAAAAATGCAAAAAAAAAAAAAAACAGTCCTCCTGAGGGTGAAGAGGTGACTCAGTACTGCCTAATCCTCCAGAGGACCTGAGTTCAATTCCCAGCACCCACATGGCAGCTCACAACTCCCAAACTGCAGTTCAGAGAGTTTTGAAGCCTCTTCTATTTCCACAGCACTGCACACCTAGTGCACAGCCAGCCGCACATGACGGCAAAACACCTGATCACATAAAAAAAAAAAGAAAGAAATGAACCTTTAGTGGCTGAAGAGATGGCTCCGTAGTAGAGCATCTTACAGAGGACCTGGGATCAATTCCCAGCACCCACATGGCATCTGGCAGCTGTCTGTGACTCCAGGAATCAACACCCTTACACAGACAGACCTGCAGGCAAAGCATGCACATAAAAAAATTTTAGTGAACCTTTAAAAAACAAAGTCACCAGGCTCTGTAATGTACACCTTTAATCACATCATTCAGGAGGCAGAAACAAGGAGATCTCTGTAGGTTCAAGACCAACCAGGACTACACAGGGAGACCCTGTCTCAAAAATATAAAAAAGAAAAAACACTCTTTTAAAAATAGAGATCCTACCTTGGCGCAATGCATTAATACAATGTGTTTATTCCATTAATTTTCACAAATAAGAATTGTCGGTTCCAGAATCTAGTAAGTGTACCTTAAAGTGTAATGTGAAGACAAATCCTTTATCTCTTGGTGATTCAACTCTGAGTTTTATATGTGAAATGCTAGTGTGCGTAGTCCACTGAATTAGTTGTTAATGTTGATGTGAGAGGAGGAGTGACCAGGTCTTCTGCTTCCTGTGCTTCACCAGGGCAGCGATGCTGAGGAGGGGGACTCTGAGTCTGAAATTGAAGATGAGACCTTCAATCCTTCTGAGGATGACTATGAAGAGGAAGAAGAGGACAGTGATGAAGACTATTCATCAGAAGCTGAAGAATCAGGTTAAAGAATAGTTGCTGTACTGGAGAAATGGCTCAGTGTGTATGACAGCACTTGCTGTTACTGATCCTGAGCTTGGATTCTCTGCATGGATCTAAAAAGGCAGCCAAGCTTGCTCGTAACAGCACTAGGGTGTGGCAGCATCGGGGCTAGAGACAGGAGGACCATGGGGATTTACAAGCCACCAATGTGACCAATAAACAACCCTAACAGCTTCAGGCTCACTTGAGAGGCAAGCCCTGTTTGAAGGGAACAAGAAGAGGGGCAGTGAATATCCTCAGGCCTCCACATGCACAGGCCAATGTACCTGTACACATAGGAAATAAATTTTAAAGGAGAAGACACATAATCCTAATCTGATAGCATTCCTAGAGACTATTTTTAAAAAGGGGAAATTTCTACATTTTGTTATATTTCTGCATGACTAATGTGCAATCAATATTTTTCCAGATTATTCTAAGGAATCTCTGGGAAGTGAAGAAGAAAGCGGGAAAGACTGGGATGAGCTAGAAGAAGAAGCACGAAAAGGTTTTTTGAAAATATTATTTTAAGTGACTTATTTTTCATTTATTTATTATGTGTGAATTTCTAACACAGTTCTCTGTTTTGAGGTGTTAATGTTGGAAGCCAATTAGAGTTGGAAATACCATTATAAAACTGTTTGGGTAGGAGGTTGGGGAGATGGTGGAGTTGTTAAGTGATTGCCATTCAAGCTTAAAGTCTGCATTTGTATCTCCAGAGCCCTCACATAGAAACTGGGTACAGCATTGCATGCCTGTAAGTCCAGTGCTCGAGAGGCAAAGATAGGAAAATCCTTTCCTTGTGTTTCCTTGCATGGTCAGTCTAACCATATTAGTGGGTCCAAGTTCAGTCCAAACCCTGTCTCAAGGTGGAGAGCAGTTGCGCTAATTTTGACCTCTGCTCTCTGTGCTCCCCCAACACACAATACATACAAACATACATATATAAAAATAACCTAAGTCACAGGCACCACTTAACCAAAGGAGGGCGAAGATCTTGACTGTACCCAGAGGCTACAGGTGGGCTTGATCCCATCTCTTCACACTTTTGATAGGTACCAGCATGGCCAGGCATCATCTTCTCCTTTTAAGTAAGGTTTGTCTAGGTCAGGTAACTAGTAACTGACAAGGTGAAGATTAACTGACACATTAGCTCGTGCTAGCCATTAACAGTAGGTATCTTAAGCTAACAAACACTCTGCCTTCTGCTTAGCGGACCGAGAAAGCCGTTATGAGGAGGAGGAAGAACAGAGCCGAAGTATGAGCCGGAAGAGGAAGGCGTCTGTACATAGTTCAGGCCGTGGCTCTAACCGAGGTTCCAGACACAGCTCTGCACCCCCGAAGAAAAAGAGAAAGTAATATGAACCTTGGGTCCTATGCTCCATTCTTTCTGCAAACAACTCCTAAAATGACATGACATAGAAACTGTTTTTCCTTTTGGTTCTGTTGAAGTTTTGCCGTTTGTGTTTATGGGTTTAGGGGCCATTTGTGCGGACCAAGCTACTCGGGGAATTCCAGGCCTACCAGGACATGTGCCAGTGGCCCCGATCAGATGGCTGGCAAGGGAGGCGGTGTTGAAGGGCAGGAGGTTCCTCCCACTGTTGATACCATTTATTCTTTTCTTCTGACAACTTATCTTTGGTATCTCAAAGCTGGATTACCAAGACAGTGGTATGAGCTCACCACTATTTCTACTATGGTTCTTTTTTCTTTACTTTTTTATTTTTCCTGGCTTTTTGAGACAGTCTTGCTATGCAGCCATGGCTGACCTTGAAGTCGATGTAAACCAGGCTAGCCTCAAATGTATGATCCTCTTACTCTGCCTCCCAAGTGCTGGGACTACAGGCCTGAGTCACCATACTTAGCCAAAGCGTGGTTCTGGCCCAGAGTCAGTCCTCCATCCGTCCCTTTATCAGTTTGAGATCTGAAGTTCTCAAGAAGGTTCTTGGGTTTGCTGATGGTTGTGATATGCACAGCTGAACTAAAGGCAGAGCGGGCTGGTGTCTGGTCTTAGGTTGTTCTGGTTTCTTGCCTGGTGCACATTCTGGGTGTTTTTGCTGCATTGGAAGACAAATACTGGCACTCCATGGCTGGGTTTTTCCTCCTTACAAGTCCATATGTGGTACAGTGCTCGATCGCACATCACCACTGTCTCCTCTGATCCATCTAAGGAAGAATGGCCATGCCTCATCTGCTGCAGGTGAAATCTAGAGGGAGGCTTACAGGAGTCAACATGGATCTCGAAGAGTAAGTCATGTCATGGCCTAGAATATCTTGACAAGAAGAGAAGCAGGAAGAAGGCCACACCCACAAGGCTGGGCTCTGCTGCTCCTCCCTTTCCTTTGTCTGCAGTGTCCTGTGTCGGTTGCTTCTGATGATGAGCTTTGAGATACTGGGGGGCTCTCTCTTGCCGTCCTCCCCTGCAGGTTCTCTGCATCCACCTGTCCCACTTTGCCTCCTCTGTTCTGTAACTTTATGAGAAGGGGCTTCTCAGATTTTATGTTTGTTTGTTTTCTCTCCTTAGCAGTAGGACTTGATATTTTGAATTTTGGAAGAACTAAAAGATAAATAAACTGGGATTTTTTTTGTTTTGTTTTGTTTTTTGTAAACTTGTCTTTTATGACCATTTCTTTGCAGTTTCTGAAGTCTTGCCTACTAAAGTGTTAAGGTGTTAGAAGAAAATGCCTTTGTCTTCAACTAGTACCATAAAAGTTCACTGATGGTTGTAAGCCTCGTCATTAGTTTGAGAAACAGATAGCAAGATAGCACAGGAGACCAGATTTATGGCATAGCATGTTATTTTATAAGACACGTTGAACTGTGATTCCCTCAAATTGTAAAGTGGAGTAGAACTTATGAAAACAGATCTTCAGTCATCTCCTTATAAATGCCATGGAGGGCAGCAGTTGCTTGGAGGGAAACCTTCAGCCTTCCAATTTGGATGGCCTGGTTTCCAGGGCTCACAACTGTGGACATGGGTGAAAAGACAGTTAGGCACCAGCAGTGTTCCATTTATACATGTTTGTCTGTCTGTCTATTTGTATCAGGGTCTCACTTTGGCCCTGGCTGGCTCATAACTCACTGTGTAGACGAGGCTGGCCTCCTCCAACTCACAGAGATCCTGCTTCTGTCTCCCAAGTTCCTTGGACTAAGGGTGTGTGCTAACACTGCCCAGCTGTTTATACTCTTTTTGTATACTTGGTGTTTGTCATATTGGAGCTACTCTCATGGGAAAGTGAAGCCGTTACAGTGTGCTCTACACACATGAAGAAAAGATTAAGATGCTTTGGAGATAAAAGCATGTAAGCCAGAATAGAGAATTAAAAAGGACTTTTAGGGCTAACCAGACGACTCAGTGGTTAAAGATTCTTGCTCACAAGCTGAGGTAGTCAGACCACAGAATCTACATAATGAAAGGCAAGAAGAAACTAATAACTCCTATGGGTTGTCCCCTGACATTTATATGTGTGCATACATTATGTCAAATCTAGACAATCCTAGATATGGTCCAGAATGAATACATAAAGCTGTCTGAAAGCCTTCAGAGGCATTTGTCTCTTCGGCTTCACAGATAATTGTCAACAAGTTACACAGGTGGGCTATTTTCTCTATGAATAAATAGAAGTATAAAATTTTATTACTTACTCTCTAGTTCTTGCTCTAGGATATCTTTTCCGGATTGAAATATCTGCCACAGTTCGAGGTATGCATAGCCTATATCTTGACATTCTTTTTTTTCTTCATCCAGAGGATCGCTTACCACTGTAAACTTTAAACTGAAAAAAGATAAAAATAAATCCATTTAACTCTGCACTGCTTGCTTACTAGCTCCTTATGTTTTCAAACTGAAGTTATACACACCTTTAATACCAGCACTCAGAAGGTAGAGGCAGGTGGATCTCTTGAGTTTGAAGCCAGCCCAGTCTACATAGAGTTCCAGAGCAATCAGATACACAGTGAAAACTCTCTCAAAGGTAATTGTGGGGGTTGGGGATTTAGCTCAGTGGTAAAGCACTTGCCTAGAAAGCGCAAGACCCTGGGTTCGATCCCCAGCTCCGAAAAAAAAAAAGAAAAAAAAAGGTAATTGTGGAATTTGAAGAGGTGGCTGATGGATTAAGAGCACTGGCTGCTCTTCTAGAGGACCTGAGTTTGACTCCTAACAAAATAACTCTTTTTGAAAAGTAATCACAATAGTGTTTTCCCTGTATCCAAATCCCTTCCCCTACCACTTTCTAGGGGAATAAGAGCAAAGGTGGAGAGTCAGTTTGGGGAAGAGTTAGGCACCTATACAAGTTGGAAGACAGCGTCAGAATTGGTTGCCCACTTCTTTGTGCCTTGTGTGTCCTGGGGATTGAATTCAAGTCATCAGTCCCAGAAGCACTTTCACACTTTCTGAGACAATCTCATGTAACCCAGTCTGACTTGCAACTCATTCTGTCATCCAAGACTGGCTGTGCCCACTTCTCAAGGGCAAGTATGTGCCACCTCTCCATACATTAATTTTTGAAAACCAAAAGTCGTTTGGTTTATTGTGATGACAGCAGAAATGGGGCTGAAAACTCGAGTTCCAGGACTCCACTGGCGGGGTCTTAGCCAGAGCAGATCAGCATTCACTCTCGTTAGCCAATTCCAGTCCCCAAATCTACAGGAAGTCAGGTTACTGGCATTATTATGGGTAAGAGACTGTGGGCTGTGTGAGTAATGTGTGTCACACTTAGAAGAGCATTCAAAGAGCATTGCAAAAACCACAAAGTTTGAAAGTAGAAGTTGGGATTCAAAACCTGCTCTGACAGTGCTGTCTACTGCATACACCACACTGGTGAGAACACCACAGGCTAAGTCAACTGGAATCTGACATGACACAGAAGAGAAAGGAAAGCAATGGTTTGGTTTGTTTTTTTTTTTTTTTTTTTTAAGCCAAAAAAGAAACATCCATTCACATAAATAAAAGTCTTATAAAATTGTGTGTTTTGGGGGCTGGAGAGATGGCCCAGTGGTTAAGAGCACCAACTGCTCTTCCAGAGGTTCTGAGTTCAATTCCCAGCAACCACATGGTGGCTCATGACCATCTGTAATGGGGTCTGGTGTATTTGAAGACAGAGTGTGCTCATTAAATAAATAAATCTTTTAAAAAATTGTGTTTTGTATTTTTTAAATACAGTTATGAGATGGGTATTACAATGGCATAGTATTGGTGTGCCAGCATATATGAGAAATTAGCTGAGTAATCTTAGAATGTCCAAATGTTCTATCTGCCCCGTGTAGGACTCTGGTAGGATTCAAGTTGCTGCTGTCACACAGGCAAGTCCCTGCCAACAGTGAAACAGGAACTAAACCTAAAATAACCGGTTAGGCAGTCAGACACATGAAGTAAGTAGATGGGAGATTCATCAAAAGAAAAGTTATTAAAATAGCATAAGCAAACAACTAAACTGAAACTTTGTAAATCATGTCTATGCATTGTCAGTATAAAAAGCAGAGAGGCTTACCGTCCCTCATCAGAATTTTGAGCTTGTAGCATGGCAAACAAAAACTGCCGTCGGTCTTGATGCTCCACTGGGTCCAGATCTATCACTGTGTGAAAGAAAGGTGAAAAGAACAGAAAACAGATGTGGCTGTAGCTCCATGGTAGCGTTTGCCTCCTGTGCATGAAGTTCAATCCTCAGTATTTGCAGGAAACGGACAAAAGGCTACTGTTGCTGTTTGCATTCAGGACTCCCATGACTGTGTCCAACAGTGATCCAAAGTAGACATCCTCAAAGGAGGTCTACAGGCTGGCTCCCCTGTTTTATAAGGTTTTGCTGAAAGCTGGTTGTAGTGGTGCAAGACTTTAATCCTAGCAAGCGTGAAGCAGAGCCAGACATATCTGTGAGCTTGAGACTAGACTGGTCTATGTAGTGGATTCTAAGACAGCCAAAGCTGCTGGTTCAAATTCCAGCATCCACTTGGTGGCTAATTCCATATCCAAGAGGGTCTGACACCTCTGCCTTTGGAGGCACTGCATGTGTGTGATGTACAGACATACACGTCGGAAAATGCCCAAATAATTTTTAAAAGAAAATAGCTAGGGGTTGGGGATTTAGCTCAGTGGTAGAGCGCTTGCCTAGCAAGCGCAAGGCCCTGGGTTCGGTCCCCAGCTCCGAAGAAAAAAAAGAAAAAAAAAAAAAAAGAAAGAAAGAAAATAGCTAAAAGTATCTGCTGTGTGTGTGCATGTGAACACACATGTGTGCAGATAGCAAATATGAAATATTTTGTTGGAGTATTTGTCAAATAGTAGGGTAGAAAGAAACTTCATGCCTGGCCTTCTCCAAAAAATACTTCCTTCCAATATCTCTTTCTGAGAAAGCTGAAGCTACAGGAAACATCTATTAAATCAAGAAGGGGGCGGGGGCTGGAGAGATGGCTCAGTGGTTAAGAGCACTGACTTCTTCCAGAGGTCCTGAGTTCAATTCCCAGGAACCACATGATGACTCATAACCATCTGTAATGAGCTCTGATGCCTTTCTAGTGTCTCTGAAGATAACAGTGTACTCATATAAACTAAGTAAATAAAATCTTAAAAGGAAACCAAGCCAGGTGTGGTGGCATATGCTTTTAACCCTAGCACTCTAAAGGCAGAGGCAGGCAGAAGATGTCAGAAGGAAAAATGAAGGAAGTAAAAGTACAAATGTCTGCTTAGTTAAATTCTGTTTTAGGCTTACTTGATCTTTTTGAACCATATGCCTGTACCACTGAGGTAAATATAACTAGAGGAAGTGGTGGGTTCACATTCCGTCAGTGGTGAGTAGATCTGACCCCAACTGAACGTGTGCTTGCCTCCCCTGCCCACTCACCATGCAGGAAAGCTCACCCTTGCTAAAGTGGAAGTGGATTTCTTCGCCTGCCCTTGGTTTCCTCAGGGACACTGGAGTCTCTGTCTCCGATAGAGGCAGATCACAGAATTTGTACTCCACATATACCTGCCGGATATTCTCATCCGCCATGACGTCAGCCTCAGGGCAGAAGGCCAGGGAGACTATTTCAATGCACATCTTCTCTGAATCCTGAAATGGAAATATTGATTTCCTAAAGGCTAATGAGACTTCAGTGTTAGCACATTATTCTAGAACCCCATCATGACACACTAGCGAGTCGTTTACTGAGAATTCACAGGCAAACTAGTTACAGCAGATGACTTGACTGAATTGCCACGGAGTCGCTGGGAAATGTGTAAGGGAGTCCAGTCTCTGTCTCCTACTGAGTCAATTACCAGGCCAGCCTTCCCTGGCTATTTCCACAAACAATGAAGAAGCTGGGAGTGGTGGTTCACTGGGGAAGAGCCTGAGTACAAGACTAGACTAGCTTGGACTATGGTGGTAAGATTTTTTTTTTGGGGGGGGGTTGTTTGTTTTGGGGTTTTTAGGTTTGTTTTTGGATGTTTGGTTTTTCTGTTTTTGTTTTTATGGGGTTTTGGGGGGTTGAGGGGGGTTGGTTTAGTTTGGTTTGTTTTTTCGAGACAGGGTTTCTCTGTAGTCCTGGTTGTCTTGGAACTTGCTCTGAAAATGAGGCTGGCCTCAAACTCAGAGATCTGCCTACCTCTGCCTCCTGAGTGCTGAGATTAAAGATGAACAATACCACCACCAGTGGCTGGGCTGCTTTTTCAAAATGACCTGTTTGCAGTTTTCCTCTCAGCCCACACAAGGAAACCATTGACTTCTGTTTGTTTGTTTCTCTGGGGTTTTTTACTAGCACTTTTAAAAATGAAAGTACAAGACAGATCAAAGGAGACACTTCTGGGGTCAAGGCTGTTCTTCCAGAGGACCTAGTTCAGATGCCCAGCGCCCCAGTTCCAGGGGACCTGGCTCCCACTTCAATGACACCTAGCAAGAATGTGGTACATGGACATACGTGCAGGCAAAGCACCTTTACATAAAATAAAATCTTTGGGGTTGGGGATTTAGCTCAGTGGTAGAGCGCTTGCCTAGGAAGCGCAAGGCCCTGGGTTCGGTCCCCAGCTCCGAAAAAAAAAGAACCAAAAAAAAAAATGCTTTATAAAATAAAATCTTTTTTAAAAATTGTAATGGAATGCAATAGAGCCGCAACAACAGAGAATGCAGTTATTGAGATCAGCTTGTGTCCCACTCTAAGTGTCTCCATACTATGTAAAACAGTGGTTGCCCTGAGAGACACCATTTTGAGGTTGAAGAATAACTGTGCACCTGGATGAACATGTGACTGGCACCATATGTCCAGTAATATCCTCACGTCATAGAATGATAAGCAATTATTCCTGGTCATAGAAGGGAAACCACCCTGTAAATGTATCAGGGCAAACTGAATCTCTCGAAGCACGTGGGCATATTAAAAGCATCTCATGAGACCAAGCTGGAGGATGCGTCAGAGATGCCAGACTGAGGAAACGTAACTCTCATCTGAGCCCCATAAAGGGAAGACAAGCCCCATCTGCCGCCTGAAAGTCCTGGCAGGTGCAGAGCTCCCAACGGTCCCGAGGGCTTCAGCTTGGCTGGTCCCTGCCGTATGAAGCAAACGACCTACTTTAACTGCTGTCAGCCCATCCGGCTCACCCATCTGAGCCTGTCATGCATGCATCGGCCTCCCTTCTCCTCACTCCCGCCACTCAACAGTGCAGCCTGACTCTAGAAAAGCAGCTGCAGCACACTTCCCAAGACCCCTAGCGGCTTTGCCGTCTTGTGACCACGGAGGCTTTATTTGCTTCTGAAATCTCTTGAATTTTGTTGCAGCCTCTTCACCCTTTACAGTCTTTAAAGCAATGTGCAATGTGTGATTTGAGAATCGCTGTCAATAATCAACACTGAGATAAAAGAGCCTATGCTTGCCAGGTGACGGCAGCCTCTTCACCCTTTACAGTCTTTAAAGCAATGTGCAATGTGTGATTTGAGAATCGCTGTCAATAATCAACACTGAGATAAAAGAGCCTATGCTTGCCAGGTGACGGTAGTGCACGCCTTTAATCCCAGCGCTCGGGAGGCAGGGACAAGTGGATCTTTGTGAATTCGAGGGCTGATCCACAGAGGAAGCCCTGTCTCAAAAAACAAAATTCTGAAAGTGTGGAAACACAAGTGTGTTCATCTGTGCTTCTGACGGTACGTTCATGACAGCAACAAGACACAACAGAGCAGAGTGGAACGGAAGGACTGGGAGGGAAGGCTCAGAGTGAAAAAGCAGACTGGGAGCTCAGGGCGCACAGGAAAGTAAGGCTTGTTTCTTGAAACTCCGTATGTACAGGAGAGTATTAGGCACAGCATGCAGGCGATGCTGTTTGTTTTCAGTACCTGGGATCCAGTGGAGGGCCTTTTGCTTGCTAGGCAAACGCTCTGCCACTGAACCACAACCCTGGGTCGGCTTGCTTTTGCAGTGTTACTAACTAGACCCAGGGAACGAGTGGCTGCAGCTGGTGCTCCAGCACTGTACTATTTCCCCCAACACTCTTTTTATATGTATGTTTGTATGTGTATGTATGTACATGTGTAAGTATGTATGTATATGTGCACCCGTGTGTGCGCACCCAATATCTCCAGTGTTCCAGTATTCTCCTTATCCAGTCTGATACTTCTTATATTGCATTTCTTTTTTTTTTTTTTCTTTTTTCTATTTTTCGGAGCTGGGGACTGAACCCAGGGCCTTGCGTTTGCTAGGCAAGCGCTCTACCACTGAGCTAAATCCCCAGCCCTTATATTGCATTTCATAAACGGATGTTCTTAACAACTCCTCCCTCCCCCACAAAAAAAAAAAAAGGAGGTCGTATGGGACAGTGAGGAGGCTCAACAGGTAAAGGATGGTGCTAACTGCCAGGCCTGGTGACCTGAGATCTATCCTTAGGACATAGGCGGTGGAGAAAGAGCTCCTTAACCCAGATTGTATTCTGACATCCACACACATGTAGTGGCATGCACACTCACGTGTGCACATAATTAATAAATAAATAATGTAATTTTCATGTTTCACATATCTGTACATCTATCCCGTCTTGTACTCAAATCACTTATTTGCCCTTGTTACCTGTACCATAAAGGTTATTTCCTTTTAGCCCAGGCTGGCCTTGAATTCCTTCTGTAGTGGGGATGACCTTGGTCCTTCTCCCTCCATTGGTCAAGTGCTAGGATCTCAGGCACCACTACCAGGCCCTCATACGTTCTGGGTAAGGGATCTAGCAACTAAGGCATCCCTCCAGCCCTCCACTTCTCTGTGAATGTTTACTGCCCGTTTCCTGTGACCTTGCTCCTAACTGTCCTCCTCCTTCCCCTCTTGCATCCAGCCGGGAACACGAAGAAAGGTTGTGAAAAGAAGTGTTGAAGGACTAGGACTTAGACAGGGCCTTAATGACAGGCAGATAGGGCGAGAGCCACAGTCAGGTAGTAAAAATGCCCAACTTCCAAGATGGCAAAGTTCTTTTTCATCCTCATGATCTGAGTCAAAAACCTGGCAGCCAGGCCACAGAGCCTGACAGCTTCAGTCGCGTGGTTCTGGAGTTAGAGCTGAGAAGATACAGGGAAGGGCCTGTGGAGTCCTCCACTCCAGCTAAGGAGAGATGCTGAGGCCAGGGATGTGTCAAGGGAGCCCCTGCACCGAGGCCCAGAGGACACCTGAGCCAAGAAGAGCTGCAGACAAGGTGTAGCCAGCGCAAGAGAAAGGTGTTTCCATCAACAAAACTGGAAAGACTGAGAGATATGGGGAGCTGTCTACTCAGCCCTTTGACACCAGGCATAGAAATAAAGAGTTTGGAGTCTGCCCTGCTGGGTTTGTCTTGTTTTGCTTCAGTATTTTTTACTGAGGTTCCTTAACCCACTTCAGTAATGGGTTAATGGCAGTGTGTAGACTGTGCCATCATATGCTGGAAGTATGTCATTTTCCTTTTACCTTTACAGAGGGGGCATAGTTAGAAATTGCCTTGAGTCTCGTAAGAGACCTTGGACTTTGAAAGCGTGTTGAGACATGATAGACTGTGGGGACTTTTGAAGTGCACCTTTGCACTATGATATGACTACAGCCTATGGGAACCAGGGAGTGGAATGTGGTGGTGTGAGTGAGAATGACCCCCATGGGCTCATAGGTTTGAATTCTTGGTCCCCTGTGTGGAAATGTTTAGGAAGTATGGCCTTATTGGGGGAGGTGTGTCACTGGAGGTGGATTTTAAGGTTTCAAAAGCCTATGCCAGGCCCAGCCTTGGTCTCTCTCCCTGCCTGCAACTTGTGGATCAGGCGTGAGCTCTCAGCTATTTCTCCAATGCCATGCCTACCAGCCTGCTGCCATGCTCCACCCATAATGTTCATGGATCAGCCCTACAAAACCATAAGCAAATCCCCATTAAATGCTCATATTTCTTTTTAAAACCAAGCAACTTAAATAGAGGCCTGGTGGACTCTTTCTCCTACCAATAGGCCCTATCTGATGATAGACCAGAGGCAAGATGAAGGATGCATTGGGACGTGTTTAGGTCAAATGTGTGGACTGGGCTGGAGAAATGTCTCAGATGTTAAGGCACAGGCTAGTCTTCCAGAAGTCCTGAGTTCACTTCCCAGCAACCACCTATAGGATCTGCCCCCTTCTGACATGCAGACAGAGCACTGTATACTTAATAACTAAATAAATCTTTAAAAGAAAAAAAACTGTAGACCTATCAGCCTCCCTCTCTCTGCTCTAACTGACCAACCCTAAGTTAAGAAGGAAGAGATCAAGAAAACGACCCACAGACATGCCCACAGGCCAATCTAATAGAAAAAATTATGCCGTTCCCTCCTTGCAAGTGACTCTATTTTGTGTAAGTTTGACAAAACTTAACCGATACAGGGACCAAACCAGGCGTGCCTGTAATCCCAGGACTCAGGAGGCTTAGGCCAGACTCTACAAGTTTGAAACAAGCCCAGGCTCCAGTGTAAGCTCCTGTCTCGAACAAAATAAAACAAGAAAAACGGAGTAAGCCTGACTTAAGAATCATTCACTAGGGTTGGGGATTTAGCTCAGTGGTAAGAGCGCTTGCCTAGGAAGCGCAAGGCCCTGGGTTCGGTCCCCAGCTCTGGAAAAAAAAAAAAAAAAAAAAAGAATCATTCACTAAGGGCTGAAGAGATGGCTCAGTGGTTAAGAGCACTGACTGCTCTTCCAGAGGTCCTGAGTTCAAATCCCAGCAACTACATGGTGGCTCACAACCATCTGTAATGGGATCCGATGCCCTCTTCTGGTGTGTCTGGGGATAGCGATGGTGCACTTATACATAATAAATAAATCTTTTTTTAAAAAAAAAGAATCATTCACTAAGATGAGCATTCCATAATCACTTGTAAAAAGAAATAAGGAATGAGCAATTGCAAGGATTCCTGTGAGATAGTTAACATCAGGACTTGGTACACCGCCCAAAAACACAGTCAACCTGGTAGAATTCTGTCTAAATTAAAGGTCATGTGTTACTCTGACTCATCGTGAAGAGAAAGGAAAGAAGGCCAGGCATCCAGAGGCAGAAGCAGGAGGATCTCTGTGAGTTCCTAGGCTAGCCTGGACTACATAGTAAGACTGTCTCGGTTGGTCACTGTTTTATTACCCGTGAAGAAACACCAGGACCAAGGCAACTCTTTTTTTTTTTTTTTTCCGGAGCTGGGGACTGAACCCAGGGCCTTGCGCTTCCTAGGCAAGTGCTCTACCACTGAGCTAAATCCCCAACCCCAAGGCAACTCTTATAAGAAGAGAAAGCATTTAATTTAATTGGAGGCTTGCCTACAGTCTCAGAGGCCATTATCATAATGGCAGAGCATGGCAACAAGCAGGTACAGTGCTGGGGAAGTAGCTGAGAGCCACATCCTGGTCCATAAGCAGAGACAGACAGACAGACACAGACAGGCAGACAGGGCCTGGCATGGGCTTTAGAAACCTCAAAGGTCCCCCCCGCACCATGACACACTTCCTCCTCCTTGTAGTCCTTCAGACAGCTCTAAGCATTCGAATCTAAGAGCCTCTGAGGGCCATCCTTATCCAAACCGCCACAGAGAACCTGTTGAAAGCCGGGGGGCCGGAGAGGTGTGTCGAAAAACTGCAGAAACTAAGACATTTCTCTAAGCCCTCCCACAAAGACTTCCTTCCTTTCTCACAATCTCCATCTCCTACAGTAAGGGTGCTCACCTGAAAAGACGGCCTCCACCGAGCTGGGGGTTACCAAGTTTACAGTGACAGGCATGCGTGGCAAGGGATCCAAATAGGGGCGAGAAGCACAGAACTCAGCTGTCATTTGCATCAAACTAAGGAAGCGCTTTCATCGCCATAGCAACAGACTTCCGCACCGATGCTCTTTCCATCCAGCCTGCATTTCTCAACAGGCTTCTTGAACCTCACATGTGTAGGCACTGAGCCCTCTCTTGCTAGGTCCCCTTCTCTAACAGGTAGGCTATCCCAGTTACTTACAGCTTTAGGACACGTCTGAGACTGGGGCGTCACTACGATATCATCGCTGTCAGGAGTGTGTGCTTCACTGACTTCAGAAGCTTGTTCACTGGATTCTTGGTCTGCTGGGGAGGAGGCTGAAACACACAATGCTTTCAAAACCCTTTTTCCACTCCACACCACGAGCCAGAGCTCACAGCACTTTCACTGAGCACTGTTATTTCAGAACGGAACGCTGTGTTTCAAAGATTCCCTTATTCAGAAGTCCGTCATCACGGCAGACATTTTCCGTGGGGAAAAGGAGAAAAGGATGAACAGAAAAAAGGAGAGATAGAGACAGTGGAGGGAGACAGGGAGATAGGGGGAGGGGAGAGGAAGAGGGAGGAGGAGAGGAAGGGGAGAGGGAGGAGAAAGAAAAAGAAAATATGGGCCAGAGAGAGAATTCAGTTAAGAATGCTGGCTCCTCTTCCAGAAGACCTGAGTTCAGTTCCCAGCACTAACAGGGCTTCTCTCAACCATCTGTAACCCCAACTCTAGGGGGAAACTAACACCCTCTTCTGTTTGTGTGGGCACCAGGTGTTATGTGGTACACAGACGTACAGTACACACAGACTAAACATGCATACCCATAGAGAAAAATTAAAAAAAAATAAAAACTTATATAAAAGTGAAAGAAAGCAGGCGGGCAAGCAGGCTAACCTCTAATGTCCTTATGGGCTTGAAGAAAACAGCTAGGCTAAGGAGAAGCAAGCAAGACAGTGTGTGGGGACACATCCCCAAGACACTTCCAGCACTCTTCCCATCCTGGGCTCCTCTCCCATGTGCCTGCCACGCCCTTCTTGTGGAGTGGTAGAGTGTACAATGCCCTCCTGCTGAGGGACAGCGTGGGACTCCTTCAAGTGAAAATGTTGAGACTCAGACACGGTGATGCATGACTGTGATCCCAGCCCCAAGGAGGGGAAGGCAGGAAAACTGGGAGTTCAGGGTTATCCTCAGCTACTTTGTGAGTTCAAGGCCAATGTGGGCTACGTGGGGCCTTCTCTTTTAAAAATGTATGTTCAATGGTTCTTGCTAATTGTCAACTGACAGAATCTTTTTTTTTTTTTTTTTTTTTTTTTTTTTTCGGAGCTGGGGACCCAACCCAGGGCCTTGCGCTTCCTAGGCAAGCGCCTACCACTGAGCTAAATCCCCAACCCCCAACTGACAGAATCTTTAGTGCCTGAGGATGGACATCTGGTCTTGTCCCTAGGGGATCATCCTGATTAATTGATGTAGGAAACCTTCTTCTGCCTCTAGCCTTTAAGTTTCGTTTTTTGTTTTCTTTTTTTAAAATTTATTTTATGTGAGTACACTGTCGCTGTCTTCAGACACCAGAAGAGGGCATCAGATCTCATGACAGATAGTTGTGAGCCACCATGTGGTTGCTGGGATTTGAACTCAGGACCTCTGGAAGAGCAGTCAGTGCTCTTAACTGCTGAGCCATCTCTCCAGTTCCCTCATTTTTTTGTTTTTTTTTTTATTTGTTTGTTTGTTGAGACAGGACCTCACTGTGTAGCCCTGGCTGGCCTGGATCTCATCACATAGACCAGACTGGACTCGAACTCACAGAAAGCCACTAGCCTTTGCCTCCTGAGTGAGGGTATTAAAGGTGTACCTTCCTGAGAATCTTTGTCGTTTTTTGCGGGATAGGTTTTTAGTTACTTTTTGTCAAATATATCCCTAAATATTTTATTCTTTCTTGTGATACTCTGGAAAGAGTTATCTTCTGCATTTCATCTTCGGGTATTTCATTGTTGATGTATGGAAATATAGTTGATTTTGGTGAAGCGGTCTTTTGCTGAGCTGAGCTATCTTTCCAGCTAGCCCTTTTGTAGATTTGGTTTTATGACTTCTTAGAGACATGACTTTTCAGCAGCAAATAAAGGTAGGACCGTTTGCTTTCCAACTTGTGCCATTTGACTACTTTTTCCCCTTTGGTTTCACTGGTTAGAATCTCCACTGTCCCAGGCACGGTGGCACACGCCTTTAGTCCCAGCATTTGGGCGGCAGAGGCATCAGTTCTCTGAGTTGAAGTCAGGTCTACAGAGCATGTTCCAGGACAGCTAAGGCTACACAGAGAAACCCCATCTTGGAAAAAAAATTCCTCCACTCTAATGTTCAATAGGAACAATAAAAGTGGACACACCCTGTTCTTAGTCTTCAGGGTAAGTGTTCCTCAAACTATGATGTTTGTTACGGGGTGTGTTATATTCAGTCATTTAAAGCAATTTCCTTACGGAGAGATGGCTCAGTGGTTAAGAACACTGACTCTTCTTCCAGAGGTCCTGAGTTCAAATCCCCAGCAACCACATGGTGGCTCACAACCATCCGTAATGAGATCAGATGCCCTCTTCTGATGTGTCTGAAGACATCTACAATGTGCTGACATAAAATAAAATAAAAAAAAAACCTTTAAAAAAAATAAAGCAATTTCCTTCTATTCCTAAGTTTCTGAGAATTTTTATTAAGAATGGAAGTTAGACTTTGTAAAACTGCTTTTCCTCAAAATAATGAAGTGATCTCAAAGTGTTCAGACTTTAATTACAAGGCATATTAAGCTGATTGCCTATCTTTGCCTGTTTCTATTTGAGACAGAGGATCACTGTGTAGCCCTGGGCTACCCGAAACACTCCATGCAGACAAAGTTTTTCTCATACTCATAAAGACCCACCTGCCTCTGCTTGGGACTGCTGGGCCACCAAACCTGGCTAAATCTCTGGTTTTGAAACTTATCTTGAGTTTATGGAAGTATTCTTTTTTTTTTTTTTTTTCTGGAGCTGGGGACCCGAACCCAGGGCCTTGCACTTGCTAGGCAAACGCTCTACCACTGAGCTAAATCCCCAACCCCTTATGGAAGTATTCTTACTTGCTCGTGGTATATAATCTACTTTAAAAAAGAAGTAAGGCCTGGAGAGACGGCTCAGCATTTAAGAGCATCTGTAGCTCTTGCAGAGGACCCGGTTTAATTGCCTGCATGCACATGGCAGCTCACAATTATCTATAACTACAGATCCAGAGGATCCTCTTTTGACTTCTGAGGTTCACAGACATCCATGAAAACATGACATTTACATACATAAAATACATGTTATTAGTTTATGCGTGTGGATGTATGCCTGCATGTATGTCACATGCCATGTGAATGTCTGGTGCCCCCAGAGGCCAGAAAAGAGTGCAGTATCCTCTGGGACTGGGGTTCCGGGGGGTTGCGAGCTACCTTGTGGGTACTGAGAACCAAACCAGGGTCTTCAGGAACAGCAGCCACGTCTCCAGCCCAGCCTTGCTCTATGTTAAAAGGAACTTGACTTCACAAGTGAACAATAACACCCCTCCTATTTTTAGACATTATTTGGAAAGTTCTAGGGAAATAATATATTACAAACATCAAGAAACTAAGCTAGTTTGCAATCTAACTATAAACATAGGGTGAGGTAACTTCCTTTGAGAATTCAAAGCCTTTGCTGGACTAATTCTCACACTTATCAGAAGACCTGAGGAGCTTGGACACTAATTTCCCACTAACTGTTTATCACCACTGTGTGGTGCTTTGTTGGAAAGCAAATGGCCCCCATAGGCTCATACATGTGAATGCTTGGTTCTCCAGTTGGCGAAACTGCTTGGGGAAGATTAGGAGGCATGGCCTTGTTTGGGGAGGTGTGCCACTGGGGACGACTTTGAGATTTCAAAAGACTCAGGCCATTCCCAGTATTTCTTTCTGCTTCATGGTTGTGTCTTAAGATAGGAGCTCTCAGCTACTTCTCAAGCGCCATGCCTGCCTGCCTCACGCCTGCCTCATGCCCAGCTACCACATGGTGGCTCACAGTCATCTGTAATGGGATCCGATGCCTTCTTCTGGTGTGTCTGAAGACAGCTACAGTGTACTCATATAAAATAAATAAATAAATCTTAAAAATTAAAAAAAAAGAAAAGTAACTAAGATACACTGTAAGATTAAAAAACAGTAAATAATTGGCTTTAAGAAAATAATTCAGGAGCTAGAGGAATGGCTCAGTGCTTAAGACTGCTCATTCCTCTAGAGGGCCTGAGTTCAGTTCCCAGCACCCATCTCAGGGGTCTCACAACCCCTAACTCCAGGGGATTCGATGTACTCGGGATTCACATACCTATATCCACATGAAGACACACACACACACCGACCGCATAATTAAAAGTGACAAAAACTAACGTTATAAAAAGAAAGTAAGTCAATGGTGGAGTGGAAAAATTAGATCTTAAAGGACAATACCATTTATAGAATGTGAGGGTTGGTCCTGTCTCAGTGCTGAGTGGGGTGATGGCCATTCCTCTTCCTTCTGCTGCACTTTCAAACCATCATCCTCGTGCATCTTGAGGCCTGAGAACTTCCACTCCGTGTAACGCATCTGCTTCAGAGGGAGAGCAATGACACTGTGTGAGTGGTAAGGGCTTATACTTCTTTAATGCCAGCCTTTGTGACTTTAACAAGTCAGTCCCTTTTAAACAAGTGCATAGCGTATGTATTATTCATGTTCTAAGCCTAAGTTATAGTGTGCATATTAATGTGCTGGCTCCACGGATATGAAGCAATCATCTGGGGCTTTAAAAATGCATGTGGGGAAGAGAAAAAAAAAAAGAAAAAAGAGAAAATGCATGTGGGGGCTGGAGAGATGGCTCAGTGGTTAAGAGCACCCGACTACTCTTCCAGAGGTTCTGAGTTCAATTCCCAGCAACCACATGGAGGCTCACAACCATCTGTAAAGAGATCCGATGCCCTCTTCTGGTGTGTCTGAAGACAGCTACAGTGTACTTATATATAATAAATGAATAAATCTTTTAAAAAAATGCATGTGGAAGCAGCTTGGGGCACTGTGGTCTTCCTGCCCTCACTGCTCCTCCCCTCTAATGGCCACAGATGTTTGACTCTCCAGGGTCTCTGGGGTCCCACCTGCTTGCTATCTCTCCAGGGTCTCTGGGGTCCCACCTGCTTGCTCTCTCTCCAGGGTCTCTGGGGTCCCACCTGCTTGCTCTCTCTCCAGGGTCTCTGGGGTCCCACCTGCTGTCCCTCCAGGGTCTCTGGGGTCCCACCTGCTGTCCCTCCAGGGTCTCTGGGGTCCCACCTGCTGTCCCTCCAGGGTCTCTGGGGTCCCACCTGCTTGCTCTCTCTCCAGGGTCGCTTGGGTCCCACCTGCTTGCTCTCTCTCCAGGGTCTCTGGGGTCCCACCTGCTGTCCCTCCAGGGTCTCTGGGGTCCCACCTGCTGTCCCTCCAGGGTCTCTGGGGTCCCACCTGCTGTCCCTCCAGGGTCTCTGGGGTCCCACCTGCTGTCCCTCCAGGGTCTCTGGGGTCCCACCTGCTGTCCCTCCAGGGTCTCTGGGGTCCCACCTGCTGTCCCTCCAGGGTCTCTGGGGTCCCACCTGCTGTCCCTCCAGGGTCTCTGGGGTCCCACCTGCTGTCCCTCCAGGGTCTTTGGGGTCCCACCTGCTTGCTCTCTCTCCAGGGTCTCTGGGGTCCCACCTGCTTGCTCTCTCTCCAGGGTCTCTGGGGTCCCACCTGCTGTCCCTCCAGGGTCTCTGGGGTCCCACCTGCTGTCCCTCCAGGGTCTCTGGGGTCCCACCTGCTGTATGTCTCCATTCAAGATGTTACAGCTCAGATATTCCATTCTGTTTTTGCCTTGGACACCTGGTTTTTTGCTGTGTTTTCTTCGTGAGTAGCTTGTGACCTGATGCTCTTTCTCCTTCCTTTCTGCTATTACAGGAGGTTTTCTCTTCTCTTGATACTGGCCAGCCTCTATGGGAATCTCTGTAGATGCTATCTGAGCCTGAACAGATGAATCAGAGACAGGGAGTCTTAGACAATGGCCGTTCAACCTCTAGCTCTCTCTCCTTCCTGTTCCTGCTCCCCTCCATGGTATCTCTGGTTACACATGCTACTCATGGAAGGAATTTCCCTTATTCCACCCCTGAGACTAGCCGCTCCAGTTGGTTTAATAGACTATGTAGAGGCTTCCTGTCGATGGAGTTCTGGAGAGTTACCTGGGGAAGAAAAGTGGTCTGCTCTTCTGTGAATGAGACCTCCAAGCCATCTTTGTTCTCCTTCTCCTTCTCTTCCTCCTTCTCTTCTTCCTTCTCTTCCTCCTCCTCTTCTTCCTCTTCCTCCTCTTCTTCCTCCTCCTTCTCTTCCTCCTTCTCTTCCTCCCTCTCCTCTTTTTTCTCCTTCTCTTCTTCCTTCTCTTCTTCCTTCTCTTCTTCCTTCTCCTCTTCCCTCTCTTCCTCCTTCTCTTCCTCTTCTTCTTCTCTTCCTCCTTCTCTTCTCTTCTTCCTTCTCTTCTTCCTTCTCCTCTTCTTTCCTCTCTTCCTCCTTCTCTTCTTCCTTCTCTTCCTCCCCCTCTTCCTCCTTCTCTTCTTCCTTCTCTTCCTCCCTCTCCCTCCTCTTCTTCCTTCTCCTCCTCCTCTTCCCTCTCTTCCTCCTTCTCTTCTTCCTTCTCTTCTACCTTCTCTTCTACCTTCTCTTCCTCCTCTTCCTCCTTCTCTTCTTCTTTCTCTTCCTCCCCTTCCTCTTCCTCATCTTCCTTCTCCTCATCCTCTTCTTCCTCCTCCTCTTCTTCCTCTACCTCCTCCTCCTTAACCTCGTCCTTCTCTCCCTCCTCCTGCTTCTCAGCTTCTGACATCTGGAGGCTCTCTGGGGGCAGATAGTGAGACTTCCAGTCTAGTTGCACTTTGATGGAGCCATTGGACATCTCCCCAGAGTTTGTAAGGTTGAAATCACCTGAGAGACACAGAGCAACTGATCAAACCTGGTCTCATGAGATAGGCTACTGGGTATTTATGGGCATCTTTTCTATTTCTCCCCACTTAGAAATCTACTGCATTTTGTTAGTAATTTATTAAAACACACCAAGATTCATAACACATAAAAAAGTAGAACAGTATAGTGAGATTCATAGAGGAAGACAGGCATTTCTGCTTTGGAAGAGATGATCAAAAGGCGTAACCATGATGAAATCATCTTCACTGTCTCTACATAATACGCTATGGCTGTCCCCAGAAAACCATCGCTTATGCAAGCTGTACCAAGAAAAACACCACAGTGACTACTTCCTGAACGGCAGGCTTCTGGCTAGTCATCCTGATTAGCAGGTGTCCAGCCTCTCCTCTCAGGCAGAGGCGTCAAATACTGTCTTTTAAAGAACCATGAAACTGGCCAGAGAGAGGTCTTCGGTGCGTCTAAGGATGCTCAGAATCTTATTAAACATGGCTGGCACTGCCTATCTTGGTTATACTGCCTAATCAAAGTTTGGGAATCACTGTCTCCCTCTCTCCAGACAGCAGCCAGACTGGGCCTCTGCTTGGTGCCCCCCAGAGCCATGAGTAAGCAAAGACGGAAGACAGAATCACGGCTCCAGACAGCGGGCGTCTGCCTTCGCCGTCAGCTGCCACAGTAATGGCTGAGGTTTTAGACAGCAACGAGATCGGGAGGAAGTGCTACATCCTGCTCAGGTCTCTGCTCATGAACTAAGAAACAACAGTCTTCAAACAAAAGCAAGTCCCGGGAATCACGGAAGGGGTCTTTTTGCTCGGTTTTCGGTTTTGCTTTTTTTTCAGAGACAAGGTCTCGTGATACAGCCCCAGGTAGCCTGGACCACACTATGTAGACCAGGCTGTCCTCTGCCTCCCAAGTGCTGGGATCAGAGGCACGAGATACTACTACGCCCACTCCAAGTCTAAAGTAAGGTTTTCACACATAGAGGTATGCAATTCTGGAACTCAGTTGAAACGCCTTGGGATTCTTGACTATGTAGCTGAAACAGAGCTGAAGCCCCTGTTTTTGCATGAGCAAAGTGGCTATAAATCTCTCGTTCTGTTGCCCCTGACAACGTCCTGAAGTCTTTTCGGATTTCAAGAGAGACTTTTCGTGGCTGACTTGTTTTAGCAGTAATAGGTACTTGCCCCGCAAGTCTGGGAACCTGAATTCAATCTGAATTCTCCAGAACCCACTTAACAGTGGGAGGGAATAGCCAACACTGCAAAGCTGACCTCCAACCTCCACATGCATGTGGTGGCATGTTCACTCACAGACTCACAGCATGCATATACATACATGATCCAAATGCTATTTTTTAAGTGAAGGAATGACTGCTCCAAGCAAGTAAGCAAAGAAAAGCTGAGTAAGGGCAGAGAGGTGATGCCGGGGAGAGGGCCGGGAGGTGCGACGCCCACCTTTGAGAGATTTGTTTTGTGCAAGAGGCAGCAAGGGCACCTGGACTCGGCCGAGAAAGGAGCCAGGCTCTGGGTCTTCATCATCAAAAACATATAGAGACAGAGCTTCCCGCCTCAGGTACTCGTCCAGGTCAGAGGTCACAGGCACGGGGAACAGAGCCTGGTCTTTAAAGTACGGGTCACTGCTGGCCGGAATGACAGTGGTGGCATGGTCGGGAAAGGTGAAGAAGCGATACATGACGTACGGGCTGGGCTGCCTTCCTCCCCATCGACTCCGGAGGCCGCAGCACCTGGTGATTTCAATCCGCAGCTCATTCTGAGGTGCCCAGGCTTCGGATCTGGACTGGAAAGATGTTGTTGGCCTTGGACTAAGCTAAAGGGCAGCCTGAGCCATTGTTAAAAGCAAAGCCTACGTAGGCAAGAGGAACCGTGACCAAGAAACCTACTCTGCCGGGTCGTGATGATGCCGAACTGCCTGCCCCCGGCTCTGGCCGCTGTTGGGAGGTGCTCACCCATAGGCTTATCCTACAGAATGGTAGGGAACGGGGCTACCCACGTGGTAGGGAGAGAGAAACGACTCCTGCGCATTCCCTGACCTCCATATGCATGCCGTGGCATGTACCAGCACAATAAATAAATAATTAAATCAATCGATCAATCAATCTGTGCTAAAGTTATTCACTTCGATTGAATATTAGATTTTTTAAAATTTTTTTTACATTTATTTATTTATTTATTTATTTATTTATTTATTATGTATACGTCATACAGCTTTCTGCCTGCATGTATGCCTGCAGGCCAGAAGAGGGCACCAGGCCTGATTATAGATGGTTGTGAGCCACCATGTGGTTGCTGGGAATTGAACTCAGGACCTCTGGAAGAGCAGTCAGTGCTCTCAACCACTGAGCCATCTCTCCAGCCCGAATATTAGATTTAAAAAAAATACACACACACACACACACACACACACACACACACATATACATATATATATTCTGAGGACACCAGATCTCATTATAGGTGGGTGGTTGCTAGGAATTGAACTCAGGACCTCTGGAAGAACAGCCAGCACTCTTAACCTCTGAGCCATCTCTCCAGCCCTAGATTTTGTTTTGTAGAAAGCCAGTGAAACTATCGCAGTGGGAATGTCTGAACCAATGCTTGAGGGCGAAAATAAAAGAGGAGTAAAACGGGAAGAACCCAGCGGGACAGTGTCGCAAGCACTAATGGTTTGCATACGAGCCTATGGCTAGAGTGACAAGAGTATGTGAAAGGTAATGGCCCCAAATGTCCAACTTTGGTGAAAACAGACCCATGGGTACAGGAAGCTCACCAGGCTCAGGAGAATGAATGCAGCGGGAGGGAGCCACCAGGTGGACAGCTAGAAGCAGGGTGACAAGCGGGACTTGACTAGCAAGGGTGGAGTGGGAGCTCAGGGAATCTGAGTTTCCCTACTGAGGAACTGCAACAGACCTGCCCACCTCCAGTATCTGAAGGCATGGCCCCCACAGATCACCTGCATTTCCGTGCCAACCACTGATTATAATAAAAATCTCAATTAAAAAAAAAGATGGAGAAAAAGTTGATTCGTTCACAACAAAGGAAAGCATCTAACCCGGGGCATGATTTCATTTCTTCTCGAGTTTTAGCACAGGAAGAATCTGGACTGGCTTTGCTATTGCAGTTTCTCACACTCAAGGGATACTCCTAGGGAACGGAAGAGCAAGCCCCTTTGGAGGGTTGCTGGCTGCTGTCCTTCTGGGATGTGTGAGGACTTCTCACCTCATCATTCTGTGCCTTCCAACCTCCAAGCACATTGACTGACAGGTAGGCCTGGGCTTTCTTTCGCTTATTGCATGCCTGGAGGCTGGATTTTAGGGGCAAGCACAGCCTCATCCAGTATTCTAACACCCCCAAGTCTTCTCCGCCAGCTCCTGAGTAGCAAAAGGTATGAAAGGCATAGAAAATAAAGTGTGATAAAAGTCAAGAATAGAACAAAAGAGGCCTGGATGATGAGATCCCTGAAATCCTAGCACTCGAGGGGCTGAAGCAGGAAGATTGTCATGAGTCCAGGGCCAGTCCGTCCTGGGCAGGATGGAAAATGGAAATTACCAGAAAGCAGCTCCAGGCTTTGGCCCTTTATTTTTCCAAAGCTTCGAATCCTAAGAACCACAAGAAGCCAAAAGCACTTACCAGTAAGTGTGGCCAAGCCATGGACTCGCTCCACAGTCTCTAGCACCTTGTCCAATGAAATCCATCCCGTAGCAAGGACCTGGTGCTCACTAGCCATGGCCTGATGGAGGTCAAGCCGTACTGAGGTTCCGTGAAGGTGGTGCAGGAAGAGGTAGTCGGTCTGCACTACATACTGGGAGGTGAAGTCATAGAGAGGCTGTGGCCCAGTACAGAGTGGGGTGCAGTGAGTTTCAAAATCATAGAAGGAGTAAGTGCAGAAAGTGGTAGGCTGCGCATCCCCAGCCTGTATGAGGGCAGCGGGGGTCAGGAAGGCCTGGTGGATGTGTAGCTCAAAAAGGTTCTCGCTTGGATGCAGCAGAGACATGTCCACTTCATCCTCGCCTCTGTGGGCTGCCGGGGACTCCAGACACAGCGATGGTTGCCGAGTGCCATAAGCAACGTCTTTGAGCTGCTCTACAGGGGAAAGAACACTGCCTATCCATTAAAAGGTTGAGAGCTGGGGTTGGGGATTTAGCTCAGTGGTAGAGCGCTTGCCTAGGAAGCGCAAGGCCCTCGGTTCGGTCCCCAGCTCCGAAAAAAAAACCAAAAAAAAAAAAAAAAAAAAAAAAGGTTGAGAGCTATCCTGACGGGGGAAAGAGGATGAACGGGAAGAAGCTACATTGTGGAAATCCAAGCTAAGATTATTACAAGAAGCCACGTAATTCACGAAGGAAGGCAGCCCAATTCCAACCAGAAGCATCGAGTTCTGAAGGCCAAATGACTGCTGCCCATACCATGGGAGGGGCTGTGAACTGAGCAGCACAGGAAATGCCACCGAACACCACACTTGGGAGACGCCATCACACAAATGACACCAAAGCACATCGACATCCCGAGAATTTAGGATACTCTACTAGAAAGGAGGCGTTAGAAACGTACAGTGTGTCCCGAAAGAGGGTTATGCTGTCCTCGGAGAGAGTGACCCCTGCCACCTGCAAAGACAACCTGGAGCAGTCCGGCTCGGTTACAAGAGGGCTCCTTCTTTCCTGTTCGGATCTTGGTTTCATTAGGAGACATCAAGAAATCCACGTTGAATGGAAGGGTAATGACTTAAGAGCGAAGACAGAAAACTTAAGAGGAAAGAGGTTGAAAGTACAGCCCTTGGGATGCGAGACGTGGAGACGGAACCGCATCTGCACACTGTATTCGAAACCACATTGCTTTCAAAACCCACCAGTCAGAGAGATTCTCAGATGCAGGTTACCTCACACTGGGAACATCTGACTCCCTAGAGTGCACCGATGGCGAGTAACCTCCTTTAAGAGCTAAACCAGTAGAATAAAAATGTTCTTGATAGATCAGAGGTATTTATATATTTATTTATTTATTGTTTTATCTGGGGAAATGACTCTGTGCGACCATGAAAGGCAGCCTGGTCCTGGTTGAACTAAGGTTAGAGACCCCAACGACCCTGAAGGGACAATAGGCGTTTCACCTGATCCTGGGCACCAGGCCCCTGTCACTAGCCTCAGCCACCCATAGATTTGTGGCCATCAGTCATGTAAGGGCAGTACCCCAAGCCCCTCCACAGGTAAAGGACCTGACCCAGGTCATGTAGACCCAAGACGGATCTCAATTTTAGTGAGATACCTAAAGGCCTGGAGGGCTTAGCCAGTGAACTTTCCTTCCCAGACACTCCTCCCTGCAAAAGGTATTTACACTCAGGCCCACCCTGAGAGTGGGGGATGGCTCAACACATCCACTTTCCGCCGTGACAATAAATGTCTTACAACCATGGGCTGCGTCTTTTCATCGTGATCTGCCGTGGGGAGCCATGGAGAAGGCCTTTGCTTACAGAGCCACCATGTAATCTCCATAGAAGGCCTCTCTGCGCTCCCAGCCACGACCGTCAAACTAAGCTCAAGCCTGCTGTAGTCAAACCAAGGACTCCTCCCCACACCCCACACAGGACCAGCCAGACCTCCCCTCTTTTTGCCCTTGGCCCAGGCTAGATCCAGCATCATGGGCCCCCACTCCATTCTCAGCTCTTCCTCAGCATCCAGCAGTGCCTGAGAACCAGATGGCCCTGGCCCCAAAGACAGCTCCTGCTGTCCCTTGCCTCAGACTGCACTTCCCCATCCCTGAACGGTGTCCTGGGGCTTCCCTAGAGCCAGACACTCACCCGGCACCAGTGTGGGGTACGCACTGTCAACTTCCCATGTCCCACCTCCCCGAGTGGGCAAGCCTTATGGCAGAACGGACACGGGACTCAAACCCTAAATGACTCTGTGGCTAAAAGCATGCAGTGCTCTTCCAGAGGACCTGTGTTTGATTTCTGACGCCCATTTCAGGTGGTTCACAACTGCCTGTGACTTCCGTTCCATCCGTCTAACATCCTCTTCTGCACTCCACAGGCACCTGCATGTGGGTGCATATATCTCTACGCAGATATACAGGCATAGACTTAAATAAAACTAAAAATAATGATTTTTTTTTTCAAAATGTCTAAGATTTTTCTTTTATGTGCATGGATGCTTGACCTGGATATATTGTGTCTACTACATGCATAAAGCATGTCCACAAGGACAGAAGCTGCTGGATCCTCTGGAACTGGAGTTACTAACACTTGTTATCACCACATGAACTCTGGGAACTGAAACTAGGTATCCCGCAAGAGCAACAGCTGCTCTTAACCCCGAGCCATCTCTCTAGCACGCCACAATGTCTTAGTGTTTAAGTGGGCGGGGGAGGAGAGGCTGTCAGGATGGCGTAATAGGTAAGTGTGTTTGCTGCCAAGCCTAAGGACCTGAGATTGATTCTGTAGAGTCTGCATGATGGGAGGAAAGAATCAGTTCCCGTAGGTTACCCTCTAATTTCCACAAGTGTGCCCCTTCTGTCTCTGTCTGTCTGTCTGTCTGTCTGTCTGTCTCACACAGTGAGAAAGAGAGAGAGAGGCCTGAGAGAGAAGAGAGAGAGAGAGAGAGAGAGAGAGAGAGAGAGAGAGAGAAACTTGAAAGAATAAATAAATATTATCTTTTAAATGGTAGTGAATGTTTAAACTCTCAGTACTTGGGAAACAGGCAGAGGAATTGCAATTTTGAGGCCAGCCTGGATTGTATAGCAAGAGCTCAGAAAACCGAGTGTGTGGGTGGAGATGATGATGAGGGTAGGGAGGGGGAGGCTCAGTGGTTCACACCTGTAAGCTCAACACTTGGGAGGCTGAAGCAAGTCAATCTCTGAGTTCAAGGCCATCCTGATTTACATAGTGATTTCCAGGACAGGGGGGGGGGATGTAACACAGAAAGTGACTAATTGATTAATTGATATTTTCCTTTTTGTTGTTTTGTTTTGTATTTGTTTGTTTTAGACAGGGTATCCAGCTGGCCTTGAACTCATAGAAATCTGCCCGCTTCTCCCTCCAAGTTCTGGGGATGAAGGCAAGTGCCACCTTACCCAGATAACTGATGTTTTCTTCAACTATAAGATTTGACATGGGGCTGGAGAGATGGCTCAGAGGTTAAGAGCACCGACTATTCTTCCAGAGGTCCTGAGTTCAATTCCCAGCAACCACATGGTGGCTCACAACCATCTGTAATGAGATCTGATGCCCTCTTCTGGTGTGTCTAAAGAGAGTTACAGTGTATTCACATATATAAAATAAATAAGTAAATAAATAAATAAATAAATAAATAAATAAATAAATAAATAGATTTGACATAGCCTAGCAGAGTAGGGCAAGTCTTTAATCCCACCTCTCCAGAGGCAGATGTAGGCAGAGCTCTGTGAGTTTAAGGCCAGCCTGGTCTACAGATCAAGTTCCAGGACAGCCAGGGCTACATAGAGAAGAACCTAAATAAGTAAATAAATAAATAAGTGATGTGACTAAGTACAATATGTTTAAATTGACATTACACGACACAAAGCTAATAGCCTTAAATAACAAGGACGTACGAATCAGTAAGATTCTATTAAGGTAGAGGTAGGAATAGGCAATTCTCAAAAGAAATCCTATGGCTGCAGAGATGGCTCAGCGGTTAAGTGGCACTAGCTGCTCTTCCAGAGGTCCTGAGTTCAATTCCCACCAACCATAGGCGGATTCATAACCTATAATGAAGTCTGATGCCTTCCTTCTTCAGGCATACATACAAATGGCACATTCACATAGGTAAATCTTAAGCAAATAATAAAATCTTAAGAAAAATAATATGTGGTAATATGTAGAAAAGCTGTCAGGATCTGCACGGAAAGTGAAAGCAAATGAACCTTCAGACCTAGGAAAGGGTCTACCCTGAGATAGACCTTGACTAAGCTCTGAGGACTCAGTCCAAGGGAGGACTGCCTTTTTACTTGGCAGTAGCCTTACCTGGCTCACCCTGGTGTGGTAAGCACCCCATACCTCCCTGTACTCTAGGGCTGTGCTCACTAGGGAACCTGCTTATTACTGACTTACCAGGAAGGAGAATCATTTCACAGCAGTTCCCTGAATGCTGATGTTAGTGCCTTGCCTTCTGCTTGAAATATCAGACTGTGGTGAGTTCGGTTAGCATAAGCCATCTCTCTCCCGAGTGCATAATGACAAGGCCTACTCCTTAAACTCAAGGTGGAGAGAGAGTAGACTCTGTTCTGAGGTAACCATTTGAATAGGAAGACCCTGAATCGGAAACACTGGCAACACCTCCCTTGCCTCTGCTTACATCCTTAAATCTCCTCAAGTCGCAACAAAGATTCTATAGAGAAATCTCAGGAGGAAATGAGAGGAAATGCCCGGCAAGACCTGCCATAGGCTGAGAGGCATGGATTCAAGAAACGACAGAGAGGAAAGGAGAGATCCACCAGCCTTAGGGGCAGTCACCCTGCATGGCATTCTTCCAATCACCTGGAAGCACCGCTGGCCCTGTGGAGATTCTCCAGAAAAATCAACGGATTTGCACTGAGCAGAAGAGGAAAAGAAGTTACAGACCAACCGTGAGACAAGAGAGGATGAGAGCAGGAGGGATAAGGTGAGGAGGATCCGATCGCTGTTAGTCACGTGACATCGGCCAAGATGGAAACAAAGTACTAAGACTTGCCAGATGTTGGAAGGCCGTGACTTCTTAAAATACCTTCCAGCTGCATTATGCGGCTGTTCTTGAAGTCTAGGAGGTGAGTCAGCCTCTCCATCGTCTCTTCGTGGTCCCTATTTTCCTTGTCAGCCTTTGTCAGCGTTGCCTCCAGCTCCTCCTGAAACAAAACAAGCACCGAACTCTCCTCTCCGAGTCTCAGAACCAAAGAGCCCTGACTTTAAAAGCCGGACCTTGCTGCAGAAGGGGATTGCCGCCTCCTCAGGAGGGCAGGTTTGACCCAGAAAGAAAGTTCAGGTTTTCTAAGAACCTTCCCGTCCTGCTGCACTTGTGGTACCTAGAGTGATTGATTCCCTAGGTCTGTCTCTGGGGGCAAATGAAACCGGAAGTTTAGCCCTTGCCGGTTCACAAGTTCCCCCTTAGCTGACTTCTGGGGCCAGGTGTCTGTGTGAGGGAGTCCTGAGGCTCTGCATTAGGAAGCACGGCGCGGCGCTAACACCAGCCCTGGAAACCCAGGTTGCTTCCCAGCGCGTGTGGTTCTCATATGCCCAGCTTCCTTTCCCTTCCTTCCCTTGCACCTGATAACACAAGTTGATCTTGCGCTGCAGAAGAAGCATGTCTCTGGTTTTCTCCAGCTCCAGTGCGGTCTCTGCGTGTGACACTTGCAGCTCACTCAGCACCTGGGACAGGCTGCTCTCCTCTTGTACTCTTGGTTCACTGGCCTGGAGAGCAGAAAACCTTGGTAAAAGCGGTCGCTGAGAGTTGTAAAAAAAAAAAAAAAAAAAAAAAAAAAAAACCCGCAACAATGTTCTCTTCAGAATATACAGGAGTCGTGTCACTTCACAAGGGCTCTCTCCCTGCACTGCCCAGTCCCCCCCCCCAACCCCGTCAGTGTGTCACTTCAGAGTGATGACAGTTTTCAAAAGGCACTTTGGAGGCTAGCAGGATGTCTCAGGCTTGAGCAAGCTTGAGTTCAGTCTCTGAAACCCACATGGAAGTGTTAGGAGAGAAACGACTCCACGAAGGTGTCCTCTGACCTCCACAAATGCACCTCACGTGGCACATTTGCCTACACGGACTTGTCATATACACCTGCGAGGTTGTAATGAATAAAAGCAAAATGGCAGTTCGCCCTTCAGTAGATCATTTCAAGTTCATACCTGAAGACTCTAGGGACAGGAGACATGGCTCAGTGGTTAGGGGAACTGGCTGCTTTTTTGTCGGAAAACCCAGATTCATTTCTCAGAACCCATCTGGCGGCTCCAATTGTCTATAGCTCTAGTTTCAGGGGATTCAGTGTCCCCTTCTGCTCTCCGTGGGCATTGCACGCATGCAGGACACAAACATAGATGAAAGCAAGTGCTCATAAGCACAAAGTAAAAATAAATCTTTAAAAACTTAACAGAGGGACCGGAGAGATGGGTCAATGACCAAGAGCACTTACTGCTCTTGGAGAGCCCAGGTTTGGTTCCCAGCACCCACGTGGTAGTCCCCAAATATCCATAACTCCAGTCCTAGAGAATCTAATGTCCTCCTCTGGCTGCCAGGGGCTCCAAGTACACACATGATATGCAGACACAATACTCACATTTTAAATAAAATAAATACAACTTTTAAAAAGTGTATTTTGAGAGCTCTACTGCATGTACACCTGCAAGCCAGAAGAGGGCATCAGATCCCATTACAGACGGTTGTGAGCCACCACGTGGTTGCTGGGAATTGAACTCAGGATCTCTGGAAGAGCAGACAGTGTTTTGCCTGCATGTGTGTGTCTGTGAGGGTGTTGGATTTCCTGGAAGTGGTATTACAGACAGTTGCTCGACTGCCATGTTGATGCTAGGAATTGAACCTGGATCCCCTGGAAGAGCAGCCAGTACTCTTAACTGTTGAACCATCTCTCCAGCCCTCCTTTTAAAAACATTTAATGAGGGGTTGGGGATTTAGCTCAGTGGTAGAGCGCTTGCCTAGCAAGCGCAAGGCCCTAGGTTCGGTCCCCAGCTCCGGAAAAAAAAAAAAGAAAGAAAAAAGAAAAAACATTTAATGAAAACTTTTAAGGAAGAGTTTACCTCTTCTAAAGCATAGGGTAATGGGTGGAGCTCACTAAACCCTGTCTGTCAGTGGGTCAGCACTCTTTAAATCCCATTCTCAATCAGGACAGAACATTGCGCCCACAGTTTTCCCCTGGGGGTTTCTGCTAGAAACCTCTTAGCAGAGTGACTAATTTACCTCTCTCTGAACTGTCTGTGCGAGTAGGGTGGGCTGAACAGCCAGTTCAAACAACTCTTCTGGAAACAGGGGTATGGTGGCTGTTGACTGAAGGCTCTCTTCTTCCTGTTTATGCTGGCAAAGGATGCTGGTGACTTGAAACGTCAACTGTTCATCTTGAGCTACTGAAAAAGGAATCCAGAGAATTGAACGCAGTTATTGGCAACCATAGTCAGAGTTGAATCACATATGAAGTAATGTTTGGCTCAGAACTTCATTTTATACTGAAAAACAGTTCCCTCTTGCTGAGACAAAAAGGCCTCTAGCCTGCTGACTCAGCTAATGGAGGTTGTACTTCTAAGGTAAGATCAGAGGATAGAAGAACACCCAAGGAACTGTGGGATGGGGAGGGAAACACAAACAACAAGACAGTCACGTGACTGACTGAGACAGGCCAGTGGCATGTTTTAGGGCAGGTGGGATGGGGTCAGGGGATGATGCAGAAAATGAACCCTAGGGTCATACGCCTTCCAAAGCACTCTACCCACAGAACTAAATCCCCCACCAAATATTACTTTTTTTTTTTTTGGTTCTTTTTTTCGGAGCTGGGGACCGAACCCAGGGCCTTGCGCTTCCTAGGCAAGCACTCTACCACTGAGCTAAATCCCCAACCCCAAATATTACTTTTTTTGATAGCACCATCCAAGTCAGTCTCTCACCAACTTGACTCCGTTGTAACCTCTAGCCATTAGTTCTCAATAGCCCCCATCTCTACACCCACCCTGGCTGGGAAAAGACTAGGTATTACCTGTATGTTTCAGGGAAGGGAGGCTACTGCTGTCCAGGGTGCAGAGCACTCCGTGGAACATCAGAGACGTTACATCAGATTTCTTCTGATCTTACAAGACTTGGTTTACATGTATTGCATGGTGCTTGGTATACACTCCTTAGCTTTCTTATTGTATGGCCTCTGCCTGAAGGCTCTTTCTTATTGCTTTGTTTTGTTTGAGACAGAGTCTTCCTACATAGCCCAGGCTAGCTTTGAACTCTCAGTCCTTCTCCCTGGAGGGAGAAGGTTGGGGACCCTATTGTCCTTGTGTCATGTTTCTTCTTCTATACTTTTTAATTTAAATATACTAGAATCTAAAGAAAAAATTAAAAAGCCCATATAACAGGATCTATGACAGGATGAAGAAGATAATTTTGACAATGCTTAAAAATCAAATAACTATTTCCTCCTGTAACATTAGAGTTCATATGTGGGCTGGAGAGATGGCTCAGTGGTTAAGAGCACAGACTGCTCTTCCAGAGGTCCTGAGTTCGATTCCCAGCAACCACATGGTGGCTCACAATCATCTGTTGTAGGATCTGATGCCCTCTTCTGGTGTGTCTGAAGATAGCAACAACTTATTCGTAGACATAAAATAAATAGTTCCAAACGGGAAGAGCTGTATGTGGAAAGGCATACGTAAGAGATAGGTAGGTAACATGGCTTCCTGGCTAAATCAGACCTAATTGCCCATGTTTAATCCTAGGTATCAATGACCACAGTTGAGAAGGTCAGTTGGGAAGACTGGAGAAGTAGAGGCCCAAGTTCCTGTCTCCCAAACCAGACACAGCTGGCACTGCCCTTGAGAACACTCGCTCCTTCAGACTCGACCCACCTTGGTTGGTTACTTGAAGCAAGACTTTGGTCTCCTCCAGCTCAGCGCCTACTTGGTCCAGCAGTGGACAGACTTGCTGTGGGAGCTGCTCCGCCATGAGCTCCCTGTTCCAGTGAGGCTGATGACTGCTCTCCAGAGGCTGATGACTGCTCTCTAGCATGCTGAAAACCCCAGGCACGGTGTCAGACGACTCCTCAAAGGAGTAGGCTCCAGCATCTTTGCTGCACAGCTTCAGCATCTTGGGGACCTAGCTGATCCTTCCTTTCTCCACATGTTTGTTCTGCTCAGGCTTCATTTGTAACTGTCACTTGCTAACTGCTTTGGAACTTTTGGGTGGCATCGGAGTTACTCGGTGTCACGTCTGCTTAAGTCTTGAGGGTTCCACTAGGCTAGCGCCTTAACCGTGCATTTCTCAAGGAACTTCTCCAAAGTGATGGCTTCCTTTGGCAAGGGCCCACGTGTGAGGACATGACGAGACCTCCTGAGTTAGTACCGAGAAACGAGATCTTTCTTTTCTCACCTTGTCCCCTTAAGTCCCCTTGCCAATGGCTACTTTAGAGAACACGTGCTCTACTCAAGAATGAAGGCAAGCTTTTCAACACCTGCAACTCTATTCCATGGTATTTAGCTGTTAGACGTGCCTTGAGTGTCGGACATACAAGACCAGGTCTTAGTCATTTATTCAAATAGAATGACACTGACATTAAAAACTTCCTGACTGGGGTTGGGGATTTAGCTCAGTGGTAGAGCGCTTGCCTAGCAAGCATAAGGCCCTGTTGGGTCCCCAGCTCCAAAAAAAAAAAAAACAAACAAAAAAAAAAAAAAAAAAAAAAAACAAAACTTCCTGACCAAGAGCAGTAGTGGTGGCTCATACCTTCAACCCCGACACTTGGGAGGCAGAAGTAGGTAGATCTCTGAGTTTGAGGCCAGTCTCAAACTCTACAAAGTGAGTTCCAGGACAGCCATGGCTGCACTGAGAAACTCTGACTCAAAAAACCCAAAATAAAATAAAATAAAATAAAAGTAGTAGTAGTAGTAGTAGTAGTAGTAGTAGTAGTAGTAGTAGTAATAATAATAATAATAATAATAATAATAATAATAATAATAATAATACAAAGTAAAACTTCCTGACCAAGGGTGGTGGCCCATGTCTTTTATCACAGCAGCAGGAAGCAGAGGCAGGTACACTTCTGTGAATTTTAGGCTAACCTGGTCTACATAGGGAGGCCCTATGTAAAAAACAAACAAAACAGGGGCTGGAGAGATGGCTCAGCGGTTAAGAGCACCCGACTGCTCTTCCAGAGGTCATGAGTTCAATTCCCAGCAACCACATGGTGGCTCACAACCATCTGTCATGGGATCTGATGCCCTCTTCTGGTGTGTTTGAAAACAGCTACAGTGTAATTATATATAATAAATAAATAAATCTAAAAAAAAAAAAAAAAAACAAACAAAACAACAAAAATGCCTAATGAGGGTGGGGTGGGTAGTGAGCTGGTACAGTGGGTATGGGCTCCTGCTGCCAAGCCTGACAACCTGAGTTCAAGTCCTGGGTACCACGTGATGAGAGGACAGAACTGACTCCTGCAAGTTGTCATCTGACCTCCAGCTGCACACTGCGGCATGTGACCTTCCTGATAAATAAATGTAAAAAGACTAAAAGAGGAGAATGAGGGCTATTCCTCCGACGGATTCTGGAACTCAGAGCTAGCTTATCCCTAAAGATTAACGACTGGCATTTAGAAAGTGTCCTAAAACAAAAAGCAAAGACAAGCAAACAAACAGAAACCCTGGGGGCTAGCGAGATGCGGCAGTGGTTAGGACCACTTGTTTCTCTTGCAGGACACCCAGGTTCTATTCTAAGCACTCACGAGGTTCACAGCCACCTGTCACTCCAGCTCAAGGAATCTCATGCCCTCTTTTGACCTCTGTAGGTGCCAGGCACACACATCATCATATAAAAATACACATGCAGGCAAAACACTCATACACATAAAATAAAACAAGTAAATTTAAGACAAATTTTAGAGAAAACTGTTTCTGAGCCACGTGGTGGTGGTATACACCTTTAATCCCAGAATTTGGGAGGCAGAGGCAGGAAGATCTCTGAGTTCTAGGCCAGCCTGGTCTACAGACTAAGGTTTAGGACAGGGGTACACAGAGGAAATTCTCTCTACAACAGAACAAACAAACAACAACAATGGCAGCAAGAACCCACAAGTGTTTCTGAATAAATGTCATATAAAAATTACGTGGTTACCTAATTGTTACTACTTTTTAGGTCAGGTGTCAGTGGCACATGCCTTTAATCCTAACCCCCCACCCTGGGAGGCAAAGGCAGATGAGTTTGAGATCTTTCTGAATTACATAGTAAATTCCAGGACAGCCTAGTCTACATAGAGAGACCCCATCTCAAAAAATAAAGTTTCTTAGGGGGCCGAGGTTCGACTAGTGTGAACAAGGTCCCTGAGTTCAGTCCTCAGAACTGTGTGGATCAAACATGGTGGCACCAATCTGTAATTCTAACACCCTGGAGGTGGAGACAAGAAGAGGAGTTCAAAGTCATTTTTGACTACATAGTGAGTTCAAGGCCTTCCTCTGCTGGGCCATTCATCCCATATAGACCCAGCCTCCTTCACTGCAAGGATCAAAGGTGCAGGATCCCACACCTGCCTTCCTTTGCTCTCTTTAACCAGGACCAAGGCATTTTTATTTTATTTTATTTTATTTATTTATTTATTTGTTTGTTTATTTAATATACACAGCATTCTGCCAGCATATGTGATTGCAGGCCAGAAGAGGGCACCAGATCTCATTACAGATGGTTGTGAGCCACAATGTAGTTGCTGGGAATTGAACTCATGACCTCTGGAAGAGCAGTCAGTGCTCTTAACCGCTGAGCCATCTCTCCAGCCCCAGATTTTCTTTCTATAAAGCCCTGGTTGTCTTGGAACTCACTCTGTAGACCAGGCTGGCCTTGTGGCTCAATCTTTGCCTGCTTTTACCTCCAGAATTCAGAACAAAAGTGTGGGTCACCATGCCTGGTCAGTGTGTTTAAAACTTGAAAGTTCCCATAGTTCTTTTACAGAGAACAATGCTCTGGAAACCAGACTTTGTACTCACTTTTCTAAGAGTCTGTCATAACTGTCACTCAGCAGTTTTCGTTCACTTTCCAAATCTTCAACTCTGACCTGAAACTGAGAAAGACAGAATCCTTGAGCTCACACTGGTCTTGCTTCCCATTACAGATTGGAGCTTGGGCGTGGGCTTTTCTATACTAGTTCCACAAGGTGTCATTTGAAAGATTGGTGGGCAGTGGTGTGCACGCCTTTAATCCCAGCACAGAGGCAGGTGAATCTCTGAGGTCAAGGCCAGCCTGGTCTACAGAGCAAGTTCTAGGACAGCCACAATTACACAGTAAAACCCTATCTTGAAAAAAACCAAAGAAGGGAAGAAAGGAAAAGAGAGATAGAGATAGATAGAGAGAGAGAGAAAGAGAGAGAGAGCGCGCAAAGAAGGAAGCAAAGAAAGAAAGAAGAAAGAAGAAAGGTAAAAAAAAAAAAAGATTGGAACCAGTTGAAAGTGAAAGTGAGAACTTTTATTAGAAGTAGTGAAAACTCTTTGAGCAAGTTTTCATCACGCCTATGTTCCTAGCACCAGGGAAATGACAACACACTACAAAAGATAAAAGTGGTTAGTGAGATGCTCAGAAGAGAAGGGAGATGGCCACCAGGCTGGATGACTTGAGTTTGATCCTCTGAACCTACATGATAGTAAGGGGGGAAATGACCCTCAAACATTGTCCTAGGACTTCCACACTTGATTTGTGGTCTATGTGTTTGTGCATACAAACACACAATAAACAAAAAGTGTAAGGAAAAAGTAAGAGCCGATCCTGGTGGTGCATATCATTAACCTCAGCACGCAGCCCCAGGCAGAGGCAGGCCGATCTCTGTGAGCTCCAGGCCAGCCTGGTCTACGTGTACTACATTCCAGACTAGCCAGAGCGACACAGTGAGAATCTGTCTCAAAAAAAACAATAAAAAAGGAAAAACAAATACTGGAGAAAGAAAGACAAACAAAAGCAGACAAGTATAAATCCTCAAATGCTGTAATCATCTCTTTTTTTAAAGATTTATTTATTTAATGTATATAAGTACACTGTCGGGCTGGAGAGATGGCTCAGCCGTTAAAGGCTAGGCTCACAACCAAAAATATAAGTACACTGTCGCTGTCTTCAGACACACCAGAAGAGGGCGTCAGATCCCATTACAGATGGTTGTGAGCCACCATGTGGTTGCTGGGATTTGAACCCCTGGCAGAGCAGTCAGTGCTCTTAACCGCTGAGCCATCTCTCCAGCCCTGTTGTAATCATCTTAACTATGAAGTTGAACCACTTTAGAGACTCACTGCCTGAATGTGAGAACATTATTAGGGCTGGAGAGACAGGTTAGTGACTAACAACACTGGCTGCTGTTCCCAAGCTAAGACGCTCACTTTTAACATCTCGAAGTTGGAATGCAGCAGTTTTTAATTAAAAAAAAAAAAATACCAGGGGCTGCAGAGATGGCTCAGCAGTTGGGAGCACTGGCCGCTCCTCTAGAGGACTGGGGTTCGAGTGCCAGCACCTCCATGGCCACACACTATAACTCTAGTTCCAGGGGATAGGCAAAAGCATGCAGGCAAAATAACCATACATTAAGTAAAATAATCTTTTTTTAAATGCCCATCTCACATTGCATGTATGTATGTATGTATGTATGTATGTATGTATGTATGTTTGTATGTATTGGGTTGTTTTATCATGAACCCAAGCCGGTCTCAAACTTACTATATATCCAAAAAGGACCCCCATGCCTCACTGTGTGTTTCCCTCTTTAGATTGCTGAAGTGACAGGTGCATGTTAGCACATGTTTTGCTGTGGTTACAGGTGTATATGTTGATACATGTTTTGCTTTGAGTCAGGGTCTCGCCAAGACGGACTGAATTCAGAGACCTCTGCCTCTCACGTGCTGGCGCTAAAGGTGCATGACACCATGCCGTGCAGCACACCTGATTTATGCAGTGTTGCGGATCTAAGCTAGAGCTTTAGGTGTGCATGGCCAGTACTCCACGGCTGAGGTCCACCCGAGCCTGCTGTACCACCCGTTTGATAGTGTCTTTGCACTACTATTATTTACCTCCTTCAGAGTTGTCTGCAGGATAGACACATCTCCCAGCTGGGTCCTCAAGCTCACAGCCTTCTTGCTCTCTTCACTCAGTTCTGCTTTGAGCTCATGCACTTGGCTGAGGAAGGCATCATGGGTTGCATCCAAGATTCCCTGATTCTGCAGACAAAAGGAAATTCCTACAGGAATGATCACACGACTCAGGAAGCATGGTCTGTATTTCTTTCTTTCTCTCTTTCTTTCTTCCTTTCTTTCTTTCTTTTTAATTTACAGACCTCAGGTTGTCCAGTACCTAGACTTTTTTTTTTAAGATTTATTTATTTATTTATTATATATAAGTACATTGTAGCTGTCTTCAGACACACCAGAAGAGGGCATCTGATCCCATTACAGATGGTTGTGAGCCACCATGTGGTTGCTGGGATTTGAACTCAAGACCTCTGGAAGAGCAGTCAGTGCTCTTAACCACTGAGCCATCTCTCCAGCCCTATGCTTACTTTTATAAGAGCTGCTTTGCTCATGAGTCTCTTCACAGCAATAGAACACTAAGACAGACTTTGAGGATAATGAACCACACAATACCTGGTCCAGGGTAAAGTGACCTTTTTTTTTTCTCTGCAAGTATAATTTTCCTTTTAGAGAGGACTTTCTTTCCATTCTGAACTTATCACTGGAACTGTAATTTTTCCAAGACCCAAATAATCCTTGGCTCTAAATCAGGTGCCATTTTCAAAAGCTGCCTTTATTTTCCAAGCTATTTGGTGGGTTTTTTATAACGATATTATTTCTCCTCTTGCCCCTTGGACGATACTGTGTCAACTCTAGAAGTCGTGTGCCATTCTCTGTGGCTACTTCTTTCTAGCACAGCTGAGCTCCTTGGTGACCCTCAGCCATAGGCACTTACCCAGTTTTGTCTGCACCCCACTCACAGTGAGTAAGGTCAAGACTGAAGATCAGATCAAGAACAGCCACAGGATATCTTGTTGCCTTATGCATGTCAAGAGAATACTCCTAGGAATTTTTGAGTAAATGTTATAACTTACTGTTGTAATAAACTAATAAGTACCACTTAACTCAGGACTTATATTTTGATTTTGCTGAAAACAATACAATAAATATCATTGATTATAGTAATAGCATAATTCATCTTACCAGCAACAATATGACCTGATAGCCAATTTAATTGCCTTAACTCTACTGACATATAACCCGCAGCAGCACACAGATTTCTTTGGATTTGATTGCTTTGGTTACTAAGAATAGAGCCAAAGATCTTCATTAATTACCTTCTGTTGCCAGGAGAGGTGGTGCACGCCGTTAGTCCCAGCACACAGGAGGCAGAGGCAGGGGCATCTCTGAATTTGAGGCCAGCTTGGTCTACAGAGTGAGTTCCAGGGTATTTAGGGCCCTGTAGAGAGATCTTCTCTCGACAGCCACAACAACAACAAAAATTACCTTCTGGAGCAAGTCTTCATATGCCTGGAAGAAATAAATAAGCATCATTTCACCAGTTCATCAATTTCGTGAGATACTTGACATCTCTGTAAGAAAACTTGACATCTCTGTGTCAGGTGTGGCACCCCACGCCTGTCAACCCAGCACTCGGGAGGCAGAAGCAGGAAGATCTCTAGGAGTCTGAGTCAAGTCTAATCTCCGTAACAAGTTCCAAGCTGGCCAGGGCTACAGTGAGACCTTATCTCAGAGAGAGAGGAAAAGAAAAGATGTGTTACGCTTCAGTCAAGTAGCCATGCCCTGGACAGTGCAGATGCCACTGTGTCCACTCACCCAGAGCAGGAACCTAGAAGCCACCTTCTCCACTGCCCTCACTCTCTCTCCTTTGGGAACAGAGTCCATTTTGTTATGTCTGGGACTTTAGATCCCTTTTTCTGCAGGCTTCTGTCCACCTGGGTCCTCATCTAGTGTCCTTGGTTCCCTGCCCTGGGCTTCTACAAGAGTTCTGTGTCTACAATCTGTTATTCTAGCCTTTATTCTGTTCTCCTGACTTCTGCGATTTCCTTTTTAGATTTAGTTATTATATGTGTATGTGTGTTTTGCCTGCATGAATGTATATGCATATGTACCTGGTTCCTGAAGAGGTCAGAGAAGGACATCAGATCTCCTGGACCTGGAGTAGAGACCTTTGTGAACTGCTATGTGGGTGCTAGGAACTGAACCTGGATCTTATGCAACAACAAGTGCTTTTAACCTCTGCACCATTTCTTCAGCCCCCTTTCCTATTTTGCTTTTTTTTTGGGGGGGGGCAGGATCTCATGTAGCCAGGTTGGCCACAGGCTTGCTATGTACTTGATGATTGCCTTGAGATATTGCAATTCTAGAGACATGGGAAGATTTCAGGACACAATATAAAAACTCTCCTACATTAGCAATATTCCTACCACTTGGAACTGGTAAGAAGAATGGGTACATTGTAACCACTTCCCAAAAGATATTCGTTATCTACCAAGATGGATTTCAATTCTCTTGCTTTTAAAAGCCTGTGAGGAGTTGGGGATTCAGCTCAGTGGTAGAGGGCTTGCCTAGCAATCGAAAGGTCCTGCATTCGGTCCCCAGCTCTGGGGGGGGGGGCGCTGGAGAGATGGCTCAGCGGTTAAGAGCACCCCACTACTCTTCCAGAGGTCCTGAGTTCAATTCCCAGCAACCGCATGGTGGCTCACAGCCATCTGTAATGAGATCTGATGCCCTCTTCTGGTGGGTCTGAAGACAGCTACAGTGTACTCATATACATTAAATAAAAAAGAAAAGAAACGTTTTCCTTCTCTTGCACACCTTGTACTCCATGATACTCTCCTGATATTTCAGAATTTATTTCATAATGAGTCCTTTTAAAAAGGTTTTTAAATTTAAATTTCTAGTGCATGTATACACGTTGTCTTGCCAGCATGTGTGTCTCTTTGAACCACTGCATGCCTAGTACTTGCAGAGGCCAGAGAGGGAGCTGGAGCCCCTGGAACTGGAGTTACTGATGATTGTGAATGTCTGCGTGAATTGCTGGGAATTTTTTTTAATTTATTCATTTATTTCATGTATATGAGTACACTGTTGCTGTCTTCAGACACACCAGAAGAGGGCATCAGATCTCACTACAGATGGTTGTGAGCCACCATGCGGTTGCTGGGATTTGAACTCAGGACCTCTGGAAGAGCAGTGGGTGCTCTTAACCACTGAGCCATCTCTCCAGCCCTGCTGGGAACTTTTTTATGAATCTTCTTCTGCTTGCACAGCTGTCTCTGGGGGCTGGCCCACTCCTTTTCTTGATAGCTCCTTACCTCATGTAGAGTTGTTCTGTGAACCTGCTGCAATCTCACTCCTGCAACGACCTTAGAGACTAGCGCTGTGTCACTCTTCGATGTGATCTTTAATTTGACTTAAAAATACAAACAAGCAAACACCACCGGCCGGAAGCAGACGCCTTCCTCAGTGTCCTCTAAGACCATTCATCTTAGTGCTTTGCGCGGTTTTCATACTTTGTATATACTGGCTCATTAAATGGACAATGCTGAATTCACTTAGACCTCAAGGCCATATTTCCACCATCCTCACGGTAGTTTCTAGCCTGGTCAAGAGGAAAGCTATGGTTCTAACCTGAATCAACCCCTGCTGTGCTGGCTTGAATATGCTTGGCCTTAGAGTGGCACTATGAGAAGTGTGGCCTTGTTGGAGGAATTGTGTCACTATGTGGGTGGGCTTTGAGGCCCTCCTCCTAGCCATGTGGGAGCCAGTCTTCCCCTGTTTGCCTTTGGAACAAGATGTTGAACTGCTCAGCACCTCCGGCACCATGCCTTTCCTGGACACTGCCATGATTCCTGCCTTGATGATACTGGACTGAACCTCAGAACCTATAAGCCAGCCCCAATTAAAGGTTGTCCTTTATATGAGTTGTCTTGGTCATGGTGTCTCTTCACAGCAGTAAAACCCTAAGACATCTGCTCAGCCTCTTTGTCCTTTTATACCTCAGTCCAGTTGCTTGTCCTCCTTGGGGTGCAATTCCCTCAGTGATGTGTGTTCTTACCTCAGGTTTGTTGCGTTAGAACAGGGCATACCCTAAGTACCTAGGACAGGACCAGGTCCTCAGCATATAGAAATTGCTCGCCAAAGGCTTGCCTCCAGCCATGATGATTACAGAATTACATTCTGATCCCTAGGCTTGGGACCTAGCCCTGACACAAATTAACCCTGACAAATTCCATCTTACCAGGCAAGGGCCTAGGGCTTCTCTGTAACAGAACTAGTGAACAAATTGAGAAAGCAAGAGACTTGCAAGGTTTAGATTGAATACTGATACTGTCTGTCTATTATATGACCTGAGACAAGTAGCTTAGTGTCTTTGAATTATGACATCACATAGGTAAAACAGAAAAAACAAAAACCCAGCTGGGTGTGGTGGGCACACTGGCAATCCCAGCATTTGAGGGGTAGGCAAAGAAAGGATCGTGGAAATTTGAGGCTAGCCTGAGGTACAGTTGGCCTACTTTACAGAATAAGAGCCCATCACAAAGAAGGGGTGGATACAAAGGAGAGGAAGAACAGGAAGTGAAGGAAGAGAAGGAGGAAGAAGGAGGGGCTGGAACAAGTTTGTTTATTAAGTAACTTCCCTCCCCTTTTTGCAGAGGTTGAGCTTAGGGCCTCATGCACGAACTCCTTGGCTTTCCCCTCTCTAAAAAGCACAGCTGATTATAGCAAGTCACCTCTTGAACTCGTGTCAGCTGGGCTTCTGTGGCTGCCAGCGAGGCACTCCTCTCGTATAAGAGCTTCTTAAGTCGAATCAGCTCCACGTTCTCTTTAATGGTAGCGCTGCAGATAGAAGACACTAACTGTTCATCTGCCGCCCAGGACCTCTGCTGTTTCCCATTCTGCAAGCCCCCCAGCCCCCGACACACACACACATAACACATCGGAAATGGGAAGTCTGCAAAATAGCCTTTCTCCTGTTAATTCGACAGCTGAGACATGAAGATCACCAACCTTAAACCTTGACTTCTAAAAAAAAAAAAAAAATAGAGGGGTTGGGGATTTAGCTCAGTGGTAGAGCGCTTGCCTAGCAAGCTCAAGGCCGCCCTGGGTTCGGGCCTCAGCTCAAAAAAAAAAAAAAAGGAACTGTCTTTTTTAATTATGGTTCTTATATTTTCTCAGAAGTCTTACAGAGTCCAACTAAATATATGCCTTATTCCCTTAGAAACATAAATATAAACACAATGGGAGTCTCTTTAAAAAAAAAAAAAAAGATTTACTTATTTAATATGTGTAAGTACAGAGTAGCTGTCTTCAGACACCAGAAGAGGGCATCAGATCCCATTACAGATGGTTGTGAGCCACCATGTGGTCGCTGGGAATTGAACTCAGGACCTCTGGAAGAGCAGCCAGTGCTCTTAACCACTGAGCCATCTCTCCAGCCCCCAGGGGTCTCTTATTATTTCCAGTCCTATGGGATGATGTTCCCAGGTATTTGATTTAATTTACATTTTTCAGGCAATATCTCTAGATAGCCCAACCTGGCTGTTTCTCTTTCTTTCTTTCTTTTTAAAAAATGATTTTTAAAAATGATGGTGGCATATATTTTTAATCGTAAGACTCAAACTTGGGAGGCAGAGGCAGGCAGATCTCTGAGTTGGAGGCCAGTCAGAGCTACAAAGAGATTTCTAGGACAGCCAGAGCTACACAGAGAAATCCTGCCTTGAAAAGCAAAGCCAAAACAAAACAAATTATTCGATGGCACACACCTTTAATCTCAGCACTTCTGGAGGAAGAGGCAGGGTCTTTGTGAGTTCGAGGTCAAACTAGTCTTCAAAGCAAGTTCCAAGGCAGCCAGAGCTACTTAGCTACTTAGGAAAACCTTGTCTCAAAAATAAAAAAATAGATAATTAATTAATTAATAATTAATTAAAAGATTTTAGGAAGGACTTAGGCTCACTCTGTCTCACTGACTCTCCTAGCTAGTTATGAAGGAGATCTTTAAATTACACTGCTGCTCGACTCCACCTTTACGTAATTAAATGGGGGGCTTAAGTATCCAGTGTTTAAGGATCTCCACAGGCTTGGGTTAGCTGTGCAGTGGGTAGGCAGAAGGACTTCCGAGCATGCAGGAGGTCCCAAGTTTGGTCCCTGGCACTGTGTAAAGCAGATGTGGTGGGGAATGGCTATAATCCCGGTGCTTGGCAGGGAGAAGCAGGAGGATCAAAGGTTCAAGGTCGTCCTCTGCACCTCAGTGAGTTTGGAGCAGCCAGAGTTACATGAAACCCTGTCTCAAAAAGCAAATAAAACAAAACTTCACTGGACCGCCTGCTATTCAGCCTCAGGTAGTCGATGAAGGAGGGCTGCTGTCAAGTAATGGAAACCAGGTAGAGTCCTACATGCATAAGTTTAAGAGAAAGGAGCTGTGTTTGAATAGTTTCAGCTGTACAGTAGTTTGGGGGCAAGGCAAAGCTATATACAGAGAGAAGAGAAGGATCAGGGTCGTCAGCGATTGGGAAGGAGACACAAACAGGCAGAGCCCCGAGGATTTTCAGTACAGTGAATATGCCGTGTTATGTAATGGCAGGTCCATGTAATAACACACTTGCCCAAACTCCCCGTATGCACAACAGCAAAGATGACATCAGCTTTTCCTCTGCCTTAAATTTGTTCATTTAAAAAATTTTTTTCTCTATTTTTCCTTGGCCTGCCTGGAATGCCCTAGTCTAGGCTGGCCTTGAACTCATAAACATGCACCTGCCTCTGCATCCCAAGTTCTGGGATTAAAGGAGTGTGCCCCCAGTTCTAGCTGTTAGCTCACTTTTGTAATGAAGACACCACTTCTGATTCAGTGGTAAAGAATATTTTCTGCTGTTGGAAAGACAAAGTCCCAGGGTAAACCAGCACTGAACCCCAATTCCAAGGGATATGGCGCCCTCTTCTGGCCTCTCCGGGCACCAGGCACAGAGTGCCTGCAGGCAAAAATCATTTGTACACACACAAGACACACATAAGTCTTTAAACTGTAAAGACCTGAAGAGTTGGCTTGGCTGTTAAGGCACTTGCTGCTCTTGTAGAGGATTGGGGTCAGTTCCCAGCACCTAGATGCTGACTCCAACTCCCCTCTTCTGACCTCCACAGATACCAGGCACTCACATGATGCAGACACACTTGCAAGCAAGAACATTCATCCATGTGCAATGAAAATAAACTTAAGTTAAACATTTAAATGAAAACAAACTGAAGGGCTGTGGGCAGGAGTATACGATACTACCTATGACAGGGGTATACGATACTACCTATGACAGGGGTATATGATACTACCTATCACAGGGGTATATGATACTACCTATTCAATTTGGCTATAAAACTGAACAACTAATCTAAACACTGCAATCTATTTTGTCTCTGTGTGTGTGTGTGTGTGTGTGTGTGTGTGTGTGTGTGTGTGTGTGTGTGTACACTCATACTCCCACATTCATTCTCACACACAGGCATGTGGGGCTGATGCTGGGTATCTTCCTCCACTTTAGGCAAGATCTCAGATCTCAGAGAACATGGTTAGGCAATGAGCTTCAGGGAGTCCCTTGTGTCCCTTGTGCTGGACCTGTAGGAGCAGCTGCCACACCCAATTTGTCCTCGGCTGCTGAGGTTCCAAACCCCAGTCCTCACGCTTCTATGCCAAGCAGTTTACTGCCTGGGCTAATCTCCCTAGACTCTTTTTTTAAATTAGTTTCTTTCTTTGACAGGTGTGGTGAGTCTTGCCCTCAGTTCCGACACTTCTATGTAGACCAGGCTGGCCTTCAACACAGACCCAAGAGGCTGTGGCCTCTTGGGTGTTGGGATTAACATAACCACAATGCCTAACTCACCTACTTCTTTATATGCAGGGATTTTTGTTTTGGGGGTGTTTTGTTTTGTTTTGAGTCAGGGCTTCTCTGTGTAGCTCTGGCTGTCCTAGCACTCACTCTGTAGACCAAGCTGGCTTCAAACTCAGAGATCTGCCTGCCTCCTGAGTGCTGGAATTAAAGGCATGCGCAAGCACCACTACCACTGCTCTCTTAGTTTGCTAGGTACTCCTACTGTGAAAGTAACTTATTTGCCGGATGTAATATCATCTTGGAGATTTACTGTCTCAGTCCGCTAGCCTAGGCCCAGTGCTGGAAGCTTCTCGCCTCCAAATCTAATTGAGGCCTAGAATGCTTTCGGCCTCTGAGGCTTGCTGCTGGATAAGCTCACCCTTTCTTCTTCTTTCTGATCACTTACTGGCTGGTCAACTCTGCTGTTCTGGATCAAAGTCCTCTCCGTGATAACTAGTTCAATCTGGTTTCTCTTGGTTGGTTTCTCCTGAATTGCTCCGCTTGGCCTCAAACTATCTATCAACTGTTTTGATCTTCTTGCTCCTTATCCTCTGTCTCCTTCTGTCTTCACCTGTATCTAGTCTAGCTTGTTCTCTCTGCAACCTGTCTCTGTACAACTGTCCCAGTAAAAGTGCCTCTTCTCTCCCTCTCCTTCTCCCTCTCTCTTTACCTCCCCCTCCCTCTCTCCTTACCCCCTCTCCCCTAAATACCTTTCCTTTCTTCTCTTCATGAGAGTTGGGCATATCCTATTTTGTCGAAAGTTCTTCTGAGTCGTTATTTTGTCTGCCACTCAATTAGACATCACTTTCAAACATGGGTGCTTCCTTGTACAAAGTGGCTTTACCTTTGTTGTTTGGGATTAAAGGTGTGTACTAAGGGTGGGTCTGTATTTTAGTCAGAGGGAAGTCTTTTTTCCTCAGAAATGAAGAAAAGCCTCAGCTAGGAACCTTTTTCTGCTCAGTGCTGTTGGAAGCACAGAATGTTAGCTCTCACCGAAGTTCTGCAGCCTTCTGAGCACACTCCAGTGAGCTTCTCTGTTCAAGCTTTTCAACGTTGGACATTTTCTCAGGAGACCTGGGGGTCTCTTCCGCATGTGTAGAGTCAGTAGTCACAATATGAGTACTGTTAGGCATACAAAGACCAATGAATTTAGCCCAAATCAGGAATCTGCAGATAAAAACTATCCTGTTATAACTGAGAGAGATTAAACACAAAAGGGAGATGGCAAAAAGTTTTTATAGGGCTTAGAACTCAGATAATCACTTTCAAAAATTGTTAGGAAAGTCAGCTGGGCAGTGGGGGCGCATGCCTTTTATCCCAGGGCTTGAGAGGCTGAGGCAGGTGGATCTCTGTGAGTTTGAGGCCAGCCTGGTCTACAAATCAAGTTCCAGGGCAGTTAGGGCTACTCAGAGAAATCCTGTCCAGAAAAAAAAAAAGTTAGAAAAGTCAGTTACCTTAGGATAATCTTACGAAATATAGCCTGCAAGTGTCAACACAGGAGACAAAAACTAAAAAGAAAGAAGAATCCTTTGTCATGAAAAGGACTTTTATTCTTCATTCAAAGGATGGAGAAATGCTTGTTTTACGAATGTAAATATGAACAGAAAAGTGAAATTTGACTGGAACTCACAGAGCTCCCCCTGTCTCTGGGCTTGAGTGTTGGGACTACGGGAATACCCATCCTTTTGGCTCTTGTTTTGTATTTCTAAACAAGACATTTCGAGATTTTGACTCAGAGCTGCCTTTCATCTTCTCTGATTATTACTGAAATCAGCAACACTCACTGATCCTTAAGTGATAAATTCCCAACTAAAGCTTTGTGGGTACCAACTTGGGACCCTCCAGAGGCACTCACAGTTGGCTGGGCTCACTGGTTACTTCCATGCTGGGGTTTTCATCCATCGCATAGTCCTTAAATGTGGGAGGGGCTGTGTGGCTGCGTCTGTCATTTGGCCCTGAAAAGTCTGGGCAAGAAAGAAGAAAATGAAATGTAGCCATCACTGTACCTTCCAGAACACCACATACTGAAACCTGGACACCAAGTGCTGGCCACTGAGAGCCTTGAGACTTGGGGAAAATCTTTATGTGACAATTAGCCACAGAGCACTTCTTTCCTTCTACATATAATCACAGCTGCAAATAGCTTCAGCCGTAAATGCTGACTCAGTGAGTGGTACAAGTCGGAGGAAGAAAGACACAAGCTGTTCCAAGTCTGTGTGTCCAGCCTAACCTCGTTCATAACAGGTGGTCCATCATGCTTAAATGTATTCATTTATTGCATTTTGGTTGCTTGCTTGCTTGGTTTTTTTCGAGACAGAGCTGTGGCTGTCCTGGAAATAGATATGTAGACCAGGCTGGCGTCAAACTCGCAGAAATCCTCCAGCATCTACCTCTGGAGTGCTGGGATTAAAGAATAAGCCGCCATGCCCAGGAGTCCCGATTTTTTCAATGTTTACTTTTTTATTAACATGTAACAGCGGGTTCTGCAGTTTTACACATGTGTATCCTCCTCTGCCTCCCACATGTCATGCCCTGATGGAATATCATCCTTCCCCCAGACAATCTTCCCTTATCACTGTTACCCTCTTTTTACTCCCTTTCTCCTCATTTATTGTTAGTTTTTTTTTTTTCTTTTTTTCGGAGCTGGGGACCGAACCCAGGGCCTTGTGCTTGCTAGGCAAGCGCTCTACCACTGAGCTAAATCCCCAACCCCTTATTGTTAGTTTTTTGCTGTTGTTTAGTTCTGTTTACTTTGGTGGTCCCCGAGATTTACCTACCGTGTTAAACCTGTTAAGTAAGCCCTTTGCCACTGAGCTACATGCCAGTAAGGAATACAGAAATTTGGACCCAACTTAGGGTTAGGGGATGAGGAAGGATTTTAGGAAAGTGGAAAGATGAGAAAACAGAGATGGACTGTGACTGGCGCTTCAGCCCCCGGAGGGAAGACGGGAGGGGTTCCAGCTTCACTCTGCTTGGGTTTCTGCTGTAGTTACACACCAGGTCTGCGTCCCACGTGGACTCGAGACTGTGTACCGCCTGCTGCGGTCGAGGGACACTGGCGCTGCATACGCGCTTTCCTCCTAGGAACCTGGGCGCCAGGGGTCACCAAGGAGCGCAGGGACGCTGAGGCCCACGGCGGCCTCTTCCTCACAGGCTCCTGGAGCACAGCAAGTGTCCGTAGGTCTGGTTGGGTAGTGGTGGACCGCTTCATGTTCGTCCTTGGCCTGTGGCAAAACAAACCACATGGGTTTCCCCACACACCAGCTCACGCCTAGGCTTGGTTCTAGCTGTGCAAGCCTCAGAGCTGGCCCCCAGCACTGATGTGGTAGGCTACTATCACTATGTGTTTGGCTTATATTTCCACATTGGGGTCCATCATTGAAGGTAGCCAGAAGAAAATCTCAAACAGGGGTAACCTGGAGACAGGGGCAGAGGTAGGGGCCATAGAGGGATACTGCTTTCTGGCTTGCTCACTCCAGGGCTAGCACTACCGGCAATGGTTCTCCCTTAAGGAAAGGCCCTATAGCTGGATCTTCCTGTTTGTTTTTTTACTGTTGTTGTTTTTGTTTTGTTTTGTGTTTCAAGTCTGGATTTTTGTGTAGCCCAGGCTGCTCTCGCCCTCACACCCTAGAACTCCCTGGCTTGCTCGGGCTATCACAGCTTTTCTCCCACAGCTACAAATCATCCAAACGCTTTGTCTACCCTGAGCTCTCTCCCCACCACCAAGTCCAGTCTACTGCTTTTTCTCTCTGCTCTGGCTGTCCTCCTGGAACTCGCTCTGTAGACCACGCTGGCCTCCAACCTCTCCCTGCATCCCTCAATCCGTATTTGTTACAGTGTCCCTCTGGCTGCCTCTTACCCTTAACTCTCCAGCCCAGGGTCTGGGCTGCCCTTCTCTATATAATCCAGCCATTTTGACTCCACCAGTCTTTTAAAAAACCCTTTGCTCTCTTGGCCAGGCCCTCTTAGTCAGCAGCTCCGTTCTTGCTCTCCCTGCCCCTCTCTCCTCACGTGGCCCAGCTCAGTCTGGCCACATTCACTCTGGACCCTTGGAGACACCGTTCCTCTTTATCCTCTCACAATGCCGACAGTGAAGCTTCTCCACCATAGCTAGGAACAGTCCCGTCCTCCTTTTTATTTTTTTTTTTTACATTCAGTGCCCTAAGCTAAAATTAATCTCTGAGTCAGGCTGGGTGATACAGGCCTTCCCTCCCAGCACTGGATTTAACTGCGGCTCAGTCCATTGCTTGTAATCCCAGCCTCGGGGGCAGAATGCTTCAAATTCCAGCCCTGTCCGGTTACTTAATGTAACTCGGTCTCAAACAAAACAAGACTAAACAACAACAACAACAACAAAAAGAACACAAAAAGGGGCTGGGAGCTAGGGGTGGGGATGAGGTGGGGTGGGGGAGGAGACACCAGGGAGATGGCTTGGCAGCACTGGCTGCTCTTCCAGAGGATCTGGCTTTAATTCCCAGCACCCACACTGCAGCTCACAACGGTCTAACTCCAGTTACAGGGGATCTGACACTCCTGCACCAATGCCATATAAAATAAAATTAGATAAATATTTAAAGGGGAGGGAGCTGGGCATCCTGGAACGTTCCTTTGATATCAGTACTCAGGAACTAGAGGCAGGTAAAACTGTGTTCAAGGCCATAGTTGTCTACACAGAGCAGCAGTTCTCAACCTGCGAGTCTCCGCCAATATTTACATTACAGTTTATAGCAATAGCAAAATTACAATTATGAAGTAGCAACAAAAATAATTTTATGGTTGGGGGTCACCACAACATGAGGAACTGTATTAAAGGGTCACAGCACTAGGATAGTTGAGAACCACTGACATAAAGGGTCCTAGGACAGCCAAGACTACATAATAAGACCCTGCTGTTAAGAATGGTCTCTGCTCTTCCAGAGGACCAGAGTTCAGTTCCTAGCACCCACATAGCACGTTCACCACCTGTAGTAACAAATCTCTTCTGGCCTTCTAGGGTATCTCCATGATATACACAGATGCATGCAAATAAATAAAATAAAATAAATCAGGGGCTGGAGAGATGACTCAGCGGTTAAGAGCACTGACTGCTCTTCCTGAGGTCCTGAGTTCAATTCCCAGCAACCACATGGTGGCTCACAACCATCTGTAATGGGATCTGATGCCCTCTTCTGGTGTGTCTGAAGACACTACAGTGTACTTTATATATATTAAATAAATAAATATCTTCAGGACTGACATCCTTGATGTTTGAGTCATTTTTAGTATATACATCTAAGCAACACGTAATCCTTTCACTTGAGCATGGAGCCAATGCGGTGTAATTTGGAAATTTGAAGAACTCTGCGTACCTTCTGCTTTTATCTCGTTGCTTTGGAGAGAGTTCCTTCACCACCATGGGATCTTCATGGAGTTGAAAGGGTCTGTAGTTCAGTTTCTCTCGGTTCATCTTGCCCAAGCGTGACTGGGCCTTTACATTCTTACCTGAAGTCCCTGAAGAGAGTCATTGAAGAATATTTTTTACACATTTCCTTGTTTATTTATTTTATTTCATTTATTTTTAAAGAGTCTTGGGCCGGGGTTGGGGATTTAGCTCAGTGATAAAGCGCTTGCTGCAAGGCCCTAGGTTCAGTCCCCAGCTCCTAAAACAAAAAAACAAAACAAAACAAAAAAAACCAAACAAACAAAAAAAAGAGTCTTGGGCCTAGTAGTGTTGCACATGCACTTAATCCCAGCACTCAGGAGGCAGAGGCAGTGGATTTCTGAGTATGAAGCCATCTTGGTCTACACAGAGTTCCAGGACAGGGCTACATAGAGAAACCCTGTCTTGAAAAAATAATGATGGCCCACGTCTTTAATCCAGCACTCAGGAGATAGAGGCCAGCAGATATCTGTGGGCTCAAGGCCAGCCTGGTCTATGTAGAGTTCTAGGCCAGGCCAGCTATGGTAACACAGTGAGACCCTATCAACATATAAAAGAAACGAGTGGACAGAAGGCTTCCAAGTCCTTTCCTGGCAGGCTCTATACAACAAACACAGCATGCTTGAAAAGAGCTCCCCATATACAAATGTAGAAACACCAGGAGCTTTCTTTGTTTTTCCAAGATAGGGTTTCTCTTGTGTAGGAACTCAGCAGTTAAGAATGGTCTCTGCAGGGGTTGGGGATTTAGCTCAGTGGTAGAGTGCTTGCCTAGCAAGCTCAAGGCCCTGGGTTCGCTCCCCAGCTGGGGGCGGGGGAGAAAAAGAAAAAAAAAAAAAAAAAAAAAAAGAATGGTCTCTGCAGGGTTGGGGATTTAGCTCAGCGGTAGAGCGCCTGGCCCTGGGTTGGGTCCCCAGCTCGGGGAAAAAAAAAACAAGAATGGTCTCTGCTCTTCCAGAGGACCAGAGGTCAGTTCCTAGCACCCACATAGCACGGTTCACCACCTGTAGTAACAAATCTCTTCTGGCCTTCTAGGGTACCTCCATGATGTACACAGACACATGCAAATAAATAAAAATAAAATAAATCAGGGGCTGGAGAGATGACTCTCTGTCCAGGATCTTAGAGATCCACCTGCCTCTACCTCCCAAGTGCTGGGGACAAAAGGCATGAACTACCACTACCCAGCTACAATTTTTTATTATAAGAATTTCAGGCGGGGGTTGGGGATTTAGCTCAGTGGTAGAGCGCTTGCCTAGGAAGCGCAAGGCCCTGGGTTCGGTCCCCAGCTCCGGAAAAAAAAAACAAAAACAAGAATTTCAGGGGCGGTGATGGAGAGATGGCTCAGCAGTTAAGAGCACTGACTGCTCTTCCAGAGGTCCTGAGTTCAATTCCCAGCAACCACATGGTGACTCACAACCATCTGTAATGGGATCTGATGCCTTCTTCTGGTGTGTCTGAAGACAGCTACAGTGTACTTATATAGAATAAATAAATAAATCTTTTAAAAAAATTCTTTAAAAAAAGAAGATTAAAAGAATTTTAGGGCACTCTGAGTGTCTCAGACTACACACCCATCTCTTCCTTTTTAGGTTTCCCTTGAACAGGAGGCCAATGCATACAGGACTTGGTTGGTTTTATTTTTCAAATAAAATTGTTTAAGTCTGAAAAAAATTGAAAGCCAAAAGCCAACGACTTCAATGGCGGAGAGATGAGTCAGTCTGTAAAGCCCTTGTCTCACATCATGAGGATCTGAGTGCAGCTCTCCAGAGCACAGGTGAAAGGTCAGTGGCAGTGGCATGTGCCTATGATAGCAACAGTGGCCAAGACAAGTGGATACCTGAAAATTCACAGGCAAGCCACCTAGCTTACATAGTCATGTCCTAAGTCAATAACTGACCCTGTCTTGAAACAAAAAGTGGAAGGTGACAACCACCAAGACTGTCCTTTGACCTCTAGGATGTACTCCCTCACATACGGATGTGTACACAATATACACACAGAGAATCAGAATAAACTGTTAAGAAAACCTAATGTGGAGGGCTGAATAGGAATGGCCCCGTAGACTCATGTGTTTGAATGCTTGGTGCATAGCGACTAGACTGGCATTATTAGGAGGTGTGGTCTTGTTGGAGGAAGTGTGTCACGGGGGTGGGGCTTGGGGGGGGTCTTACTTGCTCAAGCTGCACATAGTATGATACATAGTGTCCTGCTGCCTGTGGATCATGATGTAGAACTCTCAGCTTCTCCAGCACCACGTCTACCTGCATGCCACAATGTTTCCTTCCTAAACCTCTGACGTAAGCCAGCCCGGACTAAAGATTTACCTTAGAAGAATTGCAATGGTCATGGTGTCTCTTCACAGATATAAGCCCTTAAGACATCTAAGAAGTGGGGCTGGAGAGATGGCTCAGCGGTTAAGAACACTGACTGCTCTTCCAGAGGTCATGAGTTCAATTCCCAGCAACCACATGGTGGCTCACAACCATCCGTAAAGAGATCCGATGCCCTCTTCTGGTGTGTGTGAAGACAGCTACAGTGTACTTATATATAACAAATGAATAAATCTTAAAAAAAAAAAAAGACATCTAAGAAGGCTCAGAGGCAGCTCAGTGGTTAAGAGCGCTTGCTGTTCTTGCATGGGGCTCTGGTTCAGTTCCCAGCACCCACCATAACTCAACCATCCATAACTCCTGATGCCTATTCTGAGCCTCAAAGCACCACTTGCATGGGATGCATGGACTCCCTCATGTATCCACACCTCCACATATAATTAGGTAATATCTAAATAAAATGAAAATTTAAGAAAAGGGCTGAAAGAAAAGTCACCACTGTGAAGACTGTCATGGCAGACAAGGAATTCTCTCAGTCAGTGAAGACGTCCATATCCAGGCACTGGATGGCCTACCTTTCGACAAAGGAATGGAGTCTGTGTCTCTAACTGGCCGATCCTCTGGCATATGATCCAGGAGATGCATCATCATCTCGATTACCGGGTTCTGAGAGAGTCTAGAAGACACTAAAGAAAGGGAAAGTCTTTATGAAATTATAACTTTGTCTTCTGCAGGGTCTCTCTAAATTGCAGGAGGAATTTTCCAATACTGTGTGGTAGTACTCAATACGGTTATTTGTGGTGGTGTGGACAAGTCTGAGGCCATGCACTCAGTCATCATGACATGGCCTGGAACTCACTTCCCCTTGCCTCCTGGGAGCTGCCATCAAAGGCTTGCACCGATAGGCTCAACTTTCCAATAGGCTCAACTTTCATAGTTTATGACATCCAGTGTGTCTATTCCCTGTGTGAGGGCCCCTTCGGGAACATAAGAATGGAGATGGCTGCCTTGCTTGGCATTGGGGGAACTTTAGAAAGAGGCGTCTCCCCATTCTTATTAGAGACAGGGTGATAAGTTTAAGGTCAGTCTGGGTTACATAGTCAGACACTGCTTCACTAAATGATAATTAAGCTGGGTGTGGCGGCATATGCTTTAATCCCAGCACTCACTTGGGAGATAGAGGCAAATTGATTCCTATGAATCTGAGGCCAGTCTGATCTACATATTGATTTCCAGGGCAGTCAGCTATGTAGAGAGACTCTGTCTATCTAAAAAACAAAAAGTAGCAGCAGCAGCAGCAGTAGCAACAACAACAACAACAACAACAACAACAACAAAAACCACCACCACCAACAAAGATAGTCAAGAATCCCTCTCCCTTGAACAAACAAGCAATAGAGGCAAAAGTGTGGCCCTTTGTGAATTCTCCCCTGTCGTTGGTAAGTGGGAGAGAGTGCAGGGAAGCCTGGGTGTGATGGCATAGGCCTGGAAAGCCAGCTTTGAGGAGGACACAGGGGGGATAACCACAAATTCTGGGCTAACCTGGTCTACATAGTGAAGTCCAGGCTAGCCAGGGGTATGTCTACTGGAGACCCATCTCAAAGGTGGAAAGCCACAAATAACGAGCATGGGGGAGAGAATGGTGCTAGGGAGGCCTTTGCTCAGCAAGAGGTTGGGAAGGGTGGAGGTCGGAGACGGAGGAGCGGCACGCATCCTGCCGGCCCCAAAGCACTGAAAGTGATGGGATTAAAGGTGACTTGGTGGATACCTCCGAGAATGGTAGTCAGGGAGAAAATGAACACGCTTCTTTTGCCCTTCTCAAAAGCATCAAGGTGAAACATGGGAGATTATGAATATGCATCAGATAAAAAACTTACAGTCCTGGCTCCTTCCGGAGAGCTCTTTGCTGTTCCTTCCCCTGGACTCTCTGCGGTCTCTAATACCCCTGCTTCCAATCCTCTTGTCCTCCCCGCTGGCCCAAGGAGACACTAATCCCAGCCTTTAACTGTTAATTCTTTGTGGCTGTTTTTAGCTTTCTTTCTAGAGAAGACTGTACTCCCTCCCCCACCCCCCAATAGCATGTTGGACTTGGAGAGAGAGAGCAGAGAAAGCGTTGCTTAACCCAGGGACTTCTCCACTAAAACTAAAGCTGAAAAATACACACATGTTTGACTTAAGGTTAATAACAATGAGTTGGTATTGAGAAAATGACTTTTCCATCTGTTCTTAAAGGACTAGGTGTGGGATCCCTTGCCTGTACTCCTCTGGCCAAGGCAGGAGCAGTGAGTCTGTAGCTAGCCTGAGCTACATAGCTATTGACTTTAAAAAAAAAAGAGGCCAGGTAGTGGTGGTGCACGCCTTTAATTCTAGCATTTGGGAAGCAGAGGCAGGTGAGTCTCTATGAGTTCCAGGCTAGCCTGATCTACAAAATGAGTTCCAGGACAGCCAGGGCTCTTGCACAGAGACATCATCTCCAAAAGCAAAAACAAAAAACCAGTCACTGGAAGGCCAAGACAACTGGGAAAGGAATGAGTCCTGAGATCTCTTTAAGGAAAAAAGACCCCAGGGGAGCACTGTCCCCGGCCTAATACACGGCACCCAGAGCCTTCTCGAGGGAAAGATGAATTCAGACAATTTAATGTTTTCCCACTAGAGCTTAAAGCAGTCTACTGTTTGTTTTTGTTTGTTTTTGATTTTCAAGACAAGGTTTCTCTGTGTAGCCCTGACCACCTTGGACCAGGCTGGCCTCAAACTGCCTGCCTCTGCCTCCTAAATGCTGGGATTAAAAGTGCGTGCCACCACCCCTGGTTGCTTGTTTTGAGACAGGGTTTCACTTTGCCACCCTGGCTGACTAGGGCTCAATAAAGGAGGCTGAGCAAATGCAGAGCGATTCCAAGTGTGGGATTAAAAAAGTGTGCACGACCTGGCTATGCTTTTTTTCCCCTTTTCTTTCTTTCTTTCTTTCTTTCTTTCTTTCTTTCTTTCTTTCTTTCTTCTTTGAATTAGGGTTTCTCTACATAGCCCTGGCTGTTCCAGAACTCACTATGAGTCCCTGTCTCCAAAAATGTGTGAATTCTATAATGGCAGGCTATAATTTTATATTTTTAAATTAATTTTAATATAGAATTTCATATTGATATAATAAATATATCATTAATTTTATATTTCAAAGCTATACTTTTATATTTTACACTTTCTCCCAGGAAGTTCATGTAGTATTTTTTATAACATTTCGATGCTTGCTCAAAAGTCAGTCTCGGCTGGGGATTTAGCTCAGCGGTAGAGCGCCACCTAGGAAGCGCAAGGCCCTGTTCGGTCCCCAGCTCCGAAAAAAGAACCAAAAAAAAAAAAAAAAAAAAAAAAGTCAGTCTCTGCTATCCTGGTAAAATGCTATGAATGAAGTGTAAATTTTATCAACCAAAAAGCACTTTGCAGTCTGTATGAAGATTAGTTGCAAGAAAAATTGCCAGAGGATGAAACCTCATACTTCAGAGACAGAAGAACAGATGGTGAATGCGTTAAAGAAGGATTAATTTATAAGAAGCTGGATTTAGGTCATTGCTGCGATGAAAGGAGACAAGAGAAAGAGAAAAACTTTTAGCATAAAGGAGACAAAAATTCGGCTGGGGAGATGGCTCAGTTGTAAAGTATTTGATACAGTAGCACGAGGACCTGAGTCCATTCAGAATTCACATAAAGGCCTGGTGCCAAAACCCAAACCAAACCAAACCAAACCAATGCTGGTACCATGGCATGTACCGATAATCACAGCGCTGATGTAAAAAAAAATTTTTTTTGTCCCACTAGATAAGGTTTCTCTGTGTAACCTTGGTTATCCTGGAACTCACTCTGTAGACCAGGTTGGCCTACATCTCACAGAGATTCACCTGCCTCTGCCTCCTGAGTGCTGGGATTAAAGGCATCTGCCACTACCCTTCTGAAAAAGGTTTTTATTTTATTAAAAAGATTTATTTACTTATTATATAAGTACCTCCAACCCTAAAAAGTTTAAAAATATTTAAATTAAAAATAGCCATCTTGGGGGGTGGGGATTTAGCTCAGGGGTAGGGCGCTTGCCTAGGAAGGGCAAGGCCCTGGGTTCGGGCCCCAGCCCCGGAAAAAAAAAAAAAAAGAAAAGAAAAAAAAAATAGCCATCTTTAGACGGTGATGTGGCCTACTGCTCTAATCCCAGGCTTGGAAGAAGAACAAGAGAATCTCTGAGTTAGAGGGTAACCTGGTCTACAGAGTTCCAGGAAACCCTGTCTCGAAAAAACAAAAATGAATGAATGAATGAATGAATGAATGGAGTTAACCTTTCATTTGGAAAAGCCAAAAATTCCATAGATCTCCCTCACTTTGTAAAATTTTTGGGCAAACCTTTCAATTTCTTTCACCTGGTAAATCATTTATTTACACATATGTTCCCTTTTTTGTATTTCTGGAAACTGACGGCCCGAAGCCATCCTGTCCTTCTTTTTCCTTCATGTCATTTTCTCCAAGTCTTTTAGAACCTGCCTAGTCTTGAAAGGTCAAAACACTGCCCACGGGAAAGACACAGTCACCACCTGTGTCAGAATAAAAGTCAAGACCAGAAGTGGTTACACTATCATCGAATCTCAGCATGCTGAGGGCAGAGGTAGGAGGATCACTGTGGGATGGATGCCAGCCTGGTCTACATACAGGCTGCATAGTCTGACCCTGACTAAATAAGTAGCAAAAAAACCAAAGCGAACTTCCTGCTTGCTACTCTGGTTTGGATTCAGGTGCACCTCCCCCACCAAAGCCAACTCCTTTACAGAACTGCTTTGCCTGTGCTTAGGAGCTCTGTCAGAGGAGATCATTGCGTGTTTGTTTCTAACACCAGGGAAGTGAAAACAGAGGGACCCTGGGGTTCAATGGCCCGCAAGCCTAGCCATGAAGGGCTTCCCATTTGTCTGTCTACCTACCTACCTCTACCTAGGTACTTATATTTGTTTTTTCGACAGAGAGTTTCACTATACAGCCCTAGCTGTCCTGAAACTTGAGCAGACTGGCCTTGCACTAGAAATAACGCCTAGCCCAAACCTTTCTTTAAAGAAAAAAAAATAAATAAATAAAATTGGGAACACATAAACTCGCTGGACTGGAACATTTAAAATAAATCCTTTGAAAATGCCAAAGGTTTAAAGGTCTAAAGAAGACCTAAAAGATTATTTTTTATTTTTAAATCAGGAAATTTCCTGGGGTACTCTTTCCCTTTCTCAGTAGGCTATATACATTTTTGGCCTGTTTAATGTTTCTACAGTGTAACCAGAGCTTTACTGGCCGAGCTGAGGGGGTTAAGTAGTATCAAGCTATTGCAGGAAGTGGGAAACTGAGGTGGCTGGCCATTGGTTTTGCAGCTTGTGTGACGACTTGAGGCCAGGAAACGGGTTTATAGGGGTCTAGGCAATTGCTCTTATAGGAGAGAACTATGGAAACCAGTTGGTTTGGAGGGAGCTGTTCACTGACAAGGCCACGTCCTTCCAATAGCTTATAGAATCTGGCAATGAGAAGGGATCTGAATTTGAAAATAACTGCAGACCTGTTTAGTTATTAACACTTCAGGCGGCCTAGGGATTACGCTCCTCCCTTCTCTAAAGCTTGTTTGCACTTCCCTTTTTTTCAAGGCCTGGGGCTAGGGCAGGCCCTTTGCACCCGCTACCAGACTCCACCCAGGCTTTCCCACCTCCGTGCCGCGGAAATGCGGTGATCTGGCCGGACCTAGGATCTCTAGGAAGCACTGATAGGACGACACGGCTGTCAGTCAGGTCCGCCGGATACCCGGATGAGAAGCTGTGCGCGATACAAAGGCGAAAATTCCACCCAGCTTTCCGTCTGGTACAGTGACCAATAACCATCCGTCAGACACTAAGTGATAGAAAGCTTAACCAATTACTAAGTAGCTTTTGTTACGCATGTGGAAATTCTCCCAATTAGCCCAACCCACCTCGTGTTATGATTGGACGGAATTGTGAGGAGCGGTAACGCTATCTAATTAGGAGCGGGAGCGAGAAAAGTCACAGCCAATAGGAACGCCTCCGGGAGCGGGGCGGGGGCTGGACTTTTGCCTCGGCGGCAGAGGAGCTCGGGGGCCATTTTGTGAAGAGACGGAGAGCGAACGGTCGTGTGGTTCCTTGCTGTTGTAGCTCCGGCTTCTCGGCGTAGACCCGCAGTAGGAGAGGCAGGCTCTTCTCTCTCTCCTTCCTCTTGGTAAGCGGAGAGGGCGAGGGCAGGGGAGGCCCTGGGTTGCTGGGCCCCGCGAGGGGGTTGTAGGCGAGAAAACGGCCTCGCGGCAGAAACCGAGGCCGCGTTTGTTCTGTGCGTTGGGGATTGGGTCTAAGGCGGGAGGCAACAGGCCTCGGCCTTGGCGCAGGTTCAACCTAGTGACCTCTAGGCCACGGTGCGTACGAAAATACCCTCTTTGCGCGCTGGTGTTTAACGGCTACTTTCATTTCCTTCCCCCATTAGGATTCCAAGGGGGAGCAGGGGAGCAAGAAAGCGAAGAACGAAATGCTTGTTAATGTAATTGTAGTGAATCTCTTACTCCGTTATTGTCTTCTAAGCTAAATGTCGGGCGTGGGTGGGGGAGCGATAACATGATGGTGTAGTACTGGAAGCTTCTAAATTCCAGGCCGGCCACATGGCATCTGAACGGCGTTTTAACAATAGATTAAGTAGTCATTACTTTTTTCTTCAAGGAATAGATGGGTAAAAGTCGGAGTGCTTTTGTGTTTGTAAAGGGAAGTGCCCAAGGTAAATTGTAATTGGAATAATTACAGCTTTTTATCTGCAGGTTACAAATCACATAAGTTAGTGGAACTTTGCTTGAGGTAGGTACTGCTGTCCTAGAGAGAAGTGAGACTTAAAAGTGGTTGACAGGACCGGACTAAATCAGTAGTAGAGAAACTAAGGTATTTCTAGGCAGGTCAAGTTACTAGAATAGACTATACACAAAACGAGACTTAGCCGGTAGGTGGTGACAGTGCACGCCAAATGCCTCCCAGCACTTGGGAGGCAGAGACAGGCAGATCTCTCTCAGTTCTGGGCCAGCCTGGTCACAGAGAGCGTTCCAGGACAGCTCGGGCTACACAGAGAAGCCCTGTCTCAAAAAAAAAAAAGGGGGGGTGGGTGGGAATGAGTTTTTCTTTTTAGAGGAACCTGATACCGAAATTAACAGGACATTTTCAATCTGGACTTGGGAACAATAATTAAAAGGCACAGAAATAGTTTACAGATACTCCAGTATGAATCCTACCCATCTAGAATGCAAAAAAAAGCAGTTTACAGCTAGTTATGGTAGGCTCAGAGACAGGAAGATCCTGAGCAAGATCCCATTGCAAGGCAGCCCGGGACTACATAGTAAAACATGCTTAAAAATTAAAGTAGTTGCTCTCTTGTAGGTGTTGAGTTCTTTTTTTTTTTTTTTTTTTTTTTAGTTTTTTTTATTCTATATAAGTACACTGTTGCTGTCTTCAGACACACCAGAAGAGGGCATCAGATCTCATTACTGATGGTTGTGAGCCACCATGTGGTTGCTGGGAATTGAACTCAGGATCTCTGGAAGAGCAGTTAGTGCTTTTAACCCCTGAGCCATCTCCTCAGTCCGAGTTCTTTTAAATATAGCTAGTGGTAGTGCTTAGGATTCAAGATGCCCAGGATTCAATCTCTGGTACTAATAAAGGGTTTTTGTGTCACATTAACTTACCTGGGAGTTATTTCATTAGATAAACTTATAAAATTGGTATTTCACTCTGGCACAGTCTTTAATCTCACTCAGCACTAGGAAGGCAGGAGATCTGAATGTAGAGTAAATCTAGTAATTCTAGGACAGCCAGGGCTACACAGAAAACAATGGGTTTCATTAAGTGACAAAAATATGCTACTAATCTTAGTTTAAACTATACAAATTTTACTCTTAAGCATACTTCATGGAATGTGCATGGCCTACTCTTGTAATTTGAGCACTTGGGGGATAGAGGTAGGAAGAGTTCAAGGCCATCCTTGGTCCAGCTTGGAGTATTAAGACTGTCTAAAGAAGAACAAATGCAGACAAAGGAAAAAACAGCCTCCCACATTTTTTGTTTGGTTTCTCTGCAATAGTCCTGGCTTTTCTGAACCCACTGTCTTGATTAGGCTGGCCTTGAACTCTGATCCATCAGCCTCCGCCTAAGTAAGAGATGGGATTAAAGGCATGTGCCTTTAAAAAGTAGCTAGAGTACAGGGTTTTGCCTGGTGAACAGTGAAAACTAGGTAAGAGAAAGTATTATAAATGTCAAAAGTTATGCAAGGTTACTGGTAGTAGTTGAGGTATACTTGCCATTAAGTGTTATAAATGTAGGCCAGGCTTGGTAGGCACCTTGTTCTGGCAGAACATGTGGATTTCTTGGAGTTTTGAGGCCAGACTCAAATTACATTTTTGATCTGACTTGGGAGGAAGCTGTTAAAATTGCAAGGTCTGGATCTTCTCATTTGCCATGGTCAAGCCATTTTCCAAAATGGTTGGTAATGGTTACTATTTTTCCTGTAGAGTAATTATAACATGTTTGCAATTTGATCTCTAGATTTATTGGCTTGTGATCTTGTTATAAATGGGCATGGCTGTTCAAGCAAGTAAGGAATATATTCCTAAATAGTTCGTTACAGTCTTATAGATGGTGAGTGGAAGTTATTAACTAGGGAAACATTTGAAAAATCTTGGCTGTGTAAAACTTTGTAAGTATCCAGTAAATTAGACTTCTGGATTTGTTTTGAGATATAAAACAAGCTAAACTACTACTTTATATGGAAATTTTGAGTTCTCATTTAACCCTAGTCATTGCTGAAAGTAGTTGACAAAATACACAAAAAATTGTCCTACCCCACCCCCACCTCTGTTTCCTTTTTTTTTTTTTTTTTTAAAAGATTTATTTATTTATTATAGATGAGTACACTGTAGCTACCTTCAGACACACCAGAAGAGGGCATCAGATTCCATTACAGATGGTTGTGAGCCACCATGTGGTTGCTGGGATTTGAACTCAGGACCTCTGGAAGAGCAGTCAGTGCTCTTAACCGCTGAGCCATCTCTCCAGCCCCCACCTCTGTTTCCTAAATTATTACTGCCTCTTATTGGTGGAATATACACCCCAGTACTTGGGAGGCAGGGGCAGGCAGAGTTGGAGGCTAGCTTAGCCTAAGTAGCTAGTTCCAGGGCAGCCAGTAACAAATGTTATTTTGCTATTGACTACCTTAACAACAGTATTACTGTCATTGGTCAAGTATATTAGTTATTTAGCATTATTTACTTACATTCAACTTTCATTGGAAGGGTTATGGTTTTGTATGAACTAGATTGACTGAAGAATTGGCTGGTGAAAAATAACTTAGGGGTAGCAAAACCTCAGTGTTAAATGTTTTTGAAGAGCTACATTGAGTATTGTTTCCCGTTATTAGTTTAAAAGAAGACGGCTGGGCTCTGGATTACCAGTTTCCAGTTGAGTCATGTGGTTCTCTAGATTTTACATTTTTAGTTAAGTACCAGGTGATGTTTCTTGTCTTGACTCATTTTGAGTATCCTTTTAAAAGAGCTCATCCAAACCTTAATGAGAGTTTTGATAGTATGGCCTAGAAATACTTACATTTTTCTTTTTCTGTGTATTATTGCTTGCATGTATGTATATGTGTACACTGTGTATTCTGGACATGTAAGCCACAAAGAAAACATAGGATCCCCTGGAACAAGAATTAGGTTGTGAGCTAGCTTGTGGGTGCTGGAATTAAATGCTCCTCTGTGAGAGCATTGGCTGAACTATCTTTCCAACTCCTATATACACGCTCTTTATTAAAGGACAGTTTATTTTTAAAAGTAGCTCAGTTTATTTTTAAAAGTTAGTTCGATAACTTAGGTGAGATAATTTGTTGACATGAAACGTGTAATGCTTCCTTTTTTTTTTTTTTTTTGGTTTTTTTTTTTGGAGCTGGGGACCGAACCCAGGGCCTTGCGCTTCCTTGGCAAGCGCTCTACCACTGAGCTAAATCCCCAACCCAATGCTGCCTTTTTATTTAGCTTTTTTTGTTTTTGGCTTTTTCCAGACAGGGTTTCTATATAGCTTGGTGCTCTGGCGGGCTGTTCTTAGAATTCTCTATGTAGACCAGGGTGGCCTCCAACTCAGATCCTCAACCTGCCTCAGCCTCCCTAGTGGAGACTAAAGGAGTGCAAAGTTATGCACAGCTACTTTTTTATTAAGCCTATGTCTTGCATGTGTACTAACGATTTTTGTCTTTTAATTAGGTTAGTATCCTGAAGATTTTGGTACTGGGTTTATGGTAGAAGTACCAAATAAAAAATTTCTCATTATGGGGTTAGAATTTATCAGTGGTAGAGCACTTGCCCAGCAAGCAAGCGCAAAGCCCTGTTCATTCCCCAACTCTGAAAAAAAAAAAAAAAAGAAAAAAAAAAAAGAATTTCTCGTTATAATTACCTCCAAAATATAGATACCTTTCAAATATAAATGTTCTACCTAGAAACTTATTCTCTAGTTTTTATATTTATATATGCTTGCCTACTTGAAATTGATACTTAGCCTTAATAGTTTATACTTGTTCTGTTGGTAGTCTTGCTATTTTGAAATAAGGGTTGCTTGATAAATACTTCTAAGTGTTCAGTTTAAAGTTTTAGCATGAAATTTGTAAGGGAAAATTAAGGCCTCTTGTCTTAATGAAATGCAACCAAGTCTTGCTTATTTTCACAATGAGTAGATACCGCATTTCTTTAGCTAATGAAACCATTTGTGTCATGTACATCATTTCAGTTTTCATTCTGTGTCAGCTTCGTTCTTTGGGATTAGTTAGGTACACTAGATAAGATAAAAAATGGGACACATCCATTAGGGCGCAATTTTTATTACCTGTTTCATGACGTAAGTTGTTCATGGACCCTTCCTCCATCTATATGGTTTTTCACTGTCAGTGATGATGAATAAAAAGGGCTGGCTCCTTTTTAAGAACATCTTTCACTCTTGACTATAGAACTTTAGCAAAGTCTTACGGTCTTCACTCTTTGGTTTTGAGGATAGATAATCCCTTTTAGTATGTTTTCATGGTAGATCATTCATTCACCTTTACTCTGTATTAGTCACAGGAAAAAAATACATGGCCTTATGTTTTGAAACCAATGAATCTGTTTGACCTTTATTCACTTCATCTCCATTTGTTGGCCTGGTTTTTCTGTATTTTTGTTGCCCAAACTGCTGATTACAAAGTGAACATACATCGGTCCTCTTAAAGGGGATGCAGACTTAAGTTAACTTCAGCCACATATTGATGGTGAATTGTAAAAACAGTCACTTAATAAAAGTGATGATTCTCTAAAGGCTCTCTCCCTCCCAGTGAAATGTTAATGCTTTACCAAAATGTGTTAGATGCAACAGACAGTTTTCTGTCTTGGGTTTAGGGCACATTTCTGAGGAACTATGACTCAATCTGTCCCTTCTCCTTTCACAGGGCAGCAAGGCGAACCCCATCCTTACTCACTGGAGCTCAGCTTTGATTTTTAACTTCCCTTCCCCACCCTTCCAGAACACACACATTCCCATTCCAAAATTGATTTTATAAAGACATTTTAAACATACTGATGCAACTTGGTGTGCGCTACGGCAAACATACAGGTGTTTTTTTAAAAATTATTTCCAAAAAACAACAAAACAAAACAAACGGGACCTGGATTTAAGATGTAATTTTTAAAATTTCTATTTCTATTTTTTCTGCAGCAGTTGGGTTAGAGGAGGAGCCTTTTAGCCTCATAAACTGACCTCTCTACTTCCTCGTGTATTTTTAAGATTTAACTGATGATGTGGAAAGGGCTTTGCTTGTCTGCTATTTGAGAACATTATTACCCTTGCGGTTTTTGTGGAAACTGCTTTTGGAAAAGAAAAGAATTGAACTTTACTGACTTGACATTTTTAGACCTCCCGTTTTTCTAATCTGGGCTATTTTTATTTTTGTTTTTTTACAGTGAGATTTTTTTGATCTTCAGCTACAGTAAGTTATTACAATTTTTTTTTTACATTTTTCCTGACTTTCGCTGGTTTCCTTTTTATTGTTGTTACTTACTAGTTATTATTACTATACTTATAATGGTGATGATGATGATGATAATGATTTTTAAACGGATTAAAGTGGAGTTTTTCTGAATGTTAAGATTTCTTCAGCCTCCTGATTGACTTTGGAGTTTTCCATCTTGGGAGAGAAAGTGAAGGTGTTAGCATTTTTAAGTAGTTTGATCACATAAACCTTTTCTCTCCCAACCCACCCTTGCCCTCAACCCCTTCCCCACACTGGAAATAATTTTACTGGCTGTTAAGTCTTTGACCTTATTTTTCCTGATCTTTAACTTAACTGTTTTAGAGCATCTCTGGACGTCTGTATTTTTAATTTTTTTTATTTTTATTTTTTTTCTTTTTAATCTTTGATTTGTTAGATTTTTAAACTGTGCTGCAATAAAATGTGTGTGGTACTATTTAACACCTATAAGGGTGATGGCATTTTCCTAGAAAGCCATCTTCCTACTGTTTCCCTTGAAATCCCATCCTGCTTTTCCTGTACACTACCCCTCACAAACCACAAGCCGCAGCAACATGGATGCCCAGTCTGGAGCAGCAACAGCCAGGATGACCTGGAGCCAGGGGGGCCTTCGGAACAGATGTACACCCTTCCTGGGTGATGGTAAGAGGTGTGAGGTCCACTTGGTTTCCTTTGGAAGACTAGGAAATAGACTCATTTAAATATAGTTGATGTGTAGGTAGAACCATGGAAATTAAAGTGCTTTCCTTCTATACAGTTCTTTGTCAGGTTATCTTTGAGCTGTTAAGAGTAATCATTGGGGGGCTGGGGATTTAGCTCAGCGGTAGAGCGCTTACCTAGGAAGCGCAAGGCCCTGGGTTCGGTCCCCAGCTCCGAAAAAAAAGAAAAAAAAAAAAAAAAAAAAAGAGTAATCATTGGGATCTGGGTATATAGCTTAGACTAGGGGTCCTTAGTCTGCATGAGGACCCTGAACTTTGATTCATTGGCACTCTATAAGCGCAGCTGGTGACAGCCACAACTATATGATCCATGCAGTAGTATAAGAAGTTCAAGGTCTTCCTTGGGTTTTTTATATAATTTGAGGCCAGTCTGAGATACATGAGACCTTGCCTAAAAACAATAAGTAATCTTTGTACAGTTTTAGATTATATTTATTTTAAAGCACAAGTTTTAAGGTGAATACTTGAATGCCTATGATGACAGCACTCAAAAGGAGTTTGAGGCTAGTGCGGAGTCACTCTGGAAAAAACCAAAAACGACATGGATCTAACCTTAAGAAATACAGTAATAATATCAATAGCATCAAAATCCTGTCTCACATAAAAGTATTTTTAAGAATTTAAGGAAAAGGTAGGCCTACTAAAGTTTATTTGTCCAGCAATGACTTGAAGCCCAGTTAGCTATTAACACAAGTGCCTTCTTGAGTGGTATAAGAATGCATCTGGAATAATGCAGTGGTTAAGAGGGCATAGGTAGTTGGAGTTAAATTTTTATATGTATTTTTTGGTTCAAGGCCTCTACATAGCCCTGGCTGTCTTAGTACTCACTATGTAGAATATAGCCTGGCCTAAAACTTAGATCTGCTTGCTTCTCCTGAGTGCTCGGATTAAAAGCAAGCATCACATCTGGCTTAATAAGTTTTCAACCTAGAAAGATACCTTTGACATTTGGGTATATCGTATGCTTTCTCATACGTGAACAAAAAATCAGATCTAGGTCAAACGATCACTTAAGGTAGCATCAGAGAAACTAGTGGAACATTAAAGCAGAAACTCTAGGATCTGGAAGAGAAATGAAGTCATTATTTTAAATATTGGTGCTTTACATGAAAACTTCTACCTTTCATTATGTATTGTGTTGCAGCTGCTCATTATAGGGCCAGTTTGATTTCTTCATCTACAAGGTCATTTTTTAAGGTTATGCTTTTCTTGTTTGGGGATCAAGTATCTGTCAGAACCTCAGCCTACTCATTGGTGACAAATGGAGTGAGGAATGGTACTATGTGAGATTTGCACACAGCTCTGTAGACTGCAGTAGTGGGTAAGGTAGGTCAGTGACACCTTTTAAGAGGAAGTGGACTGGATCTTAGGATAAGGCCAGCTGATAGAAATTTGAGTACTTATTAGAGTTAGTTATTTCTAACAGTGAGCCAGTGAAGAGTAAAGTAGGAAATGACATGAAATTTTCACTTTTAGAAATTAAATTGGGTTTTTGCAATATATATATGTCTGTTACTTTGTACATGCTTGGTGTCCTCTGGTACCAGAAGTAGGCATTAGATCATCCTGGAACTGCAGTTATAATTTGATGTCATTGAACCTGGATCCTTTGAATGGGTTTGCAACTGCTGAGCTATCTATCGCTCTAGCCCAAAAAGCAAGCACTTTTTAAAATAGATTTTATTTGAAAAAAAAAAAAGAAAATAATGGTTGAGATCTGTTACTAAATATATTGGTCTAATTTTCAATTCCCATCTCACTTGACTTTTATCATTTATTTAACCTCCTAAACCAGTTGTTCTCAACCTTCCTAATGCTGTATAACCTTTTAATAAAGTTTCGTGTTCTGGTCTACCCCAACCATAAAATTACTTTGTTGCTACTTTATAACTAATTTTGCTACTGTTATCTTAATGGAAATTTTTGATGTGAACTGATATGTGATCCCTGTAGGGGGATCTCAACCCTCAGATTGAGAATCACAAACCTAAGCTATGTGAAGCTTTTAAACTTTGCTTTCAGGTTGCTGCTGTTTCTTTGGGATGTCTGCCCTTATTTTGTACTCATTCCATGAGCTGTTCAGTCCTATGACTTTTGTATATTATCTGAAGTGATTGCCATTACTTAACAGTATAGACACTATAGATATGTATCTATTTAGTAACCTATCTGGTAGATTTGTTGAACCAACTTCAAGCAGGGTTTGTTGACTCACTCCTGATTCAGAACCAGAATTGCTGCCTTGTTTTCAAGGCCAGCCTGGTGACCTAGAATGTGATACCTAATGTTTCAGAATAGGAAAATAATTATTTCAAAGACAAACTATCTAGACAAGTATATTTTAAACAAAAAATTTTTAGTACTCTAAGATAGTCTGAAGATGCATTTGTTCCTTAAGTATGAGTGCCTTTGTATATTAACATTAAAAACTGGTGATTAGGGCTGGAGAGATGGCTCAGCGGATAAGAGCACTGACTGCTCTTCCAGAGGTCTTGAGTTCAATTCCCAGCAACCACATGGTGGCTCACAACCATCTGTAATGGGATCCGATGCCCTCTTCTGGTGTCTGAAGACAGCTACAGTGTACTCACATAAAATAAATACTTTAAAAAAAACCAAACTGGTGATTAACATTAGCGGAGGGGAGAGTGAAGGAAGCTTAACTGCTGTTCTTGAGGACTCTGTGCCAGAGTTAGAATTTATATTAACATTTTTATTTCAAAGACAAACTGTATCTGGACTGTTTCTTCAAATTGGTTTGTTTTGAAATCCTCAGTTCAACAAATTACAGTTTCTTGTCACTTTTTCTTTCATGTCATCAGCTTTTCATTTGAAAGCATTTACTGCTGCCTAATTGGTCCAAGTTAGTTCATCATTGTCTCTATTGCAATTGGTGTTCATTTCTTTTTCTCCTACACATTAGTCTGTTCTGAAGCGGCAGCTACACTATCTACTAAAAAATACTGTTTGAAAGCCTGGCTTGTTGTGACTACAGTTCAGCACTTAAGTGGCAATATCAGGAAGTAGTTCAAGGATATCTTGAGCTGTATATAGATAGGGTTCATAATGAGGCCTGTCTACAAAAAAGTTTAAAAATGGGTTAGTTACAATTTTTGATACTTAGTGGGCTCCTCTTCCTCCTCCTCCTCTTCTTTTTTCTGTATTTTCAGCTGACTATCCTGGATTTTTTTTTTTTTTAAAGACTAGACTGGTCTCAATACAGATCTGCCTGCCTCTGCTCATCAGTGCTGGGATTGAAGGCTTGGGCCACTCTTCATTCAGCTAGTGGATTATTTCAACACTAAAGTTAGAATTTTATTGTGATACTCTGATCTTTTTCCTTAATGTTAAAAATAGCACTGAACTATGGTCCTGGCTAGCCTAGAACTCAGGTCAGATCCAGATGTATCTGCTTCTAGAATGCTGAGATGACAGATGCGGCACTACTCATGGAATACTGGCCTTGTTAAAGTAATTGGCAAGTGGTTGGAAAGATGGCTCAGCTGATAAGAGCTATTGTTACTCTTGCAGAATACCTTGGTTCAATTCTGAGTATACCAGAGTTAGAATTTAAATGTTATATTTAACGTGTTTTATTGCCTGGTATGGAGGCTGAGGTAGGATTGTTGGTCAATTTAAGCCCAGCCTAAGCTACTTACATTGATTGTGCATCTATATTTATACACACTCATGTAAGCCCAGAATTAGGGGAAAATGAAACAGAAGGATTGTCAGTTTGAGATTCATATAGCCACATAGGACAAAGGCCCTGTCTAAAAGAAATGAAAAAAATACACTATGTGTCTTGAATCATAGAAATCATAGAAATGTCTACAGATGTTTAGATAATATATTTGATATGTAGGCTTTATTGACTATTTCTGTGTATATCATGGAGTTCATGTTTAAATTGTGTTTGGAGAATGTGTGCTCATGAGCACAGTTGGCCATGGAAGCCAGAAGAAGAGGGTGTTAGAGCCCCTGAAGTTGCTGGGAACCAAACTCTGGAAGAGCAGCAAGTGTTCTTAACTATTAAGATATCTCTGTTAAGTGTGTATATTCATATTTGATTGATTTTTTTCTTAAGGAATTATCTTTTTCTTAAAGATTTATTTATTCTATATAAGTGCACTGTAGCTGTCTTCATACACACCAGAAGAGGGCATCGGATCCCATTACATACAGATGGTTGTGAGCCACCATGTGGTTGCTGGGAACTGAACTCAGATCCTCTGGAAGAGCAGTCAGTGCTCTTAACCACTGAGCCATCTCTCTAGCCCTGATTGATGGTTTTAAATTTTAGTTTCTCTTACTTTTGTGATGAGGTCTCAGGTGAGTTTGTAGACCTGACAGGCCTGTTATTTGCAAAAGTTGAACTTTGAAGGTAGGTCAGGTTGCTTTCAAACTCAAATCCATCAGCTTCTGTCTTCTCAGGGCTTTGCTCCACCATAAGCAGTTTAAAAAAAAATTTTTTTTTTTTGGGCCTACATGTATGGATGTCTGGTATACCCAAGAAGATCAGAAGAGGAATAGGGTTTTTGTTTATTATTTTTTGAGACAGAGTTCCTAGGCTCAAGAAAAGGATTGAGATCTTTTTCCTCAATTTATCTTCAAGTACTTACATTTTATATATGGAAATTTTTCAAGCAGAACTCGACTCATAATAGTGGCACATACCTTTAATCCCAGGTTGATCTGAGTCCAGCCCAGCCTGGTTATAATACCAAATTACAAGCTAGCCAGGGTTTTACAGTAATACCCTGATCAAACATATGTATATCCTTATATCTACCTTTGACAGTGTGATAAGCTGGGTTTTCTTTTCTTTTTTTTTTTTTTTTTAAGATTCTTTGTCTGTGAGTCACTGTCTTCAGACACACCAGAAGAGGGCATCAGATCCTAGTAGGGATGGTTGTGAGCCACCGTGTGAGTGGTGGATATTGAACGAAAGACCTCTGGAAGAGTCACAGCTCTTTAACTACTGAAAGTCTCCTGTCCAGTTTTTTAAATTTCTTAATACATTTATTTAGGTATGTTTGTGTCACATGTGTACAGGTTCCTTTAGAGGTTAGCAAAAGGTGTTAGATCCCCTGTAGCTGGACTTGTAGTCATTGTAAACTGCCTGATACAGGTTCTGGGAATTGTACTCAGATCCTCCAGAAGAATAAGTGCTGATTGAGTCTTCTCCAGCCCTGGCTTTTTCTTACCTTGTTGTATATACTATGCATCCTCTGATTATGGGTATGTCTTAGCATGCCTACTTTTTCTTTTTTAAGGTTTATTTTTATTTCATGTATATAGGTATTTTTTCTGTCTACTTGGTAACTGTGGAGACAAGAGGGAGTTGGGTTAATTGCAGCTAGAGTTGGAGACTTGATTTGAAACTACAATAAGGGTTCTAGGAATCAAACCCAGATCCTCTCGAGAGCAGCCAGTGCTCTTAACAGCTATCTTCCTAGCCTCAACAGTTTAATTCTTGATTAGTAATAGCTATAAATACATTTAAGGACTGATTTTGCAGATCATGGTAGTTAATTGTTTAGTCATTTTTCTTTAACCTGCTGTGTGCCTTGAGATAGGGAGAACTGAGGGTCTGATTTATTTATTCTATACGAGTACACTGTCACTGTTTTCACACACACCAGAAGAGGGCATCAGATCCCATTACAGATGGTTGTGAGCCACCGTGTGGTTGCTGGGAATTGAACCCAGGACCTCTGGAAGAGCAGTCGGTGCCCTTAACCACTGAGCCATCTCTCCAGCCCAGAACTGAGGTTCTTAAGCATGTTTGACAAGTGTTCTACTGAGATACAATTGTAATCCTTTAATGCCTAAAATTTTATACTAGTATGTTAATTATACAAGGTGTAATATACAATGCATTTTTTTTTCCGGGGCTGGGGACCTAACCCAGGACCTTGCGCTTCCTAGGCAAGCGCTCTACCACTGAGCCAAATCCCCAACTCCTATACAATGCATTTTGATAATTTTCATCCCCCCGTCACTTATCCTCTCATTGTCTCCCACTTTACTGATTTCCTTCCTCTTAGCTAGTCTTCCCTTTAATACTCAAACCTTATTTTCTGATATTTCCTGAGCATTCATGAGTTTTATTCTTGGCATCTTGTCCAATTAAGAGAGTACAGTTACAAACAATTTGACAGGCGTATAAGTAAGTAGCTTTTACTACTTTTGTCTATGACTTTCTCAATCTGGACTTTAGGAACGTTTACAGTACAAGACTTAGAATGACCTCAGAATCCAGTGGGAATGTGATTAATTACCACGACAACAGTCCTATCATTGTAGCAATAGGCAAGAGGAAAAGTAATTAGGCTTTTCCAGAAGACTCAGATTCAATTCCCAGCACCCAAGTGGTGGCTCACTGCTGTCATAGGGACTGTGAAGCCTCTAGTTGCAGGCCCAGACATAGAAGTGGTGTCCAGTCATGCAGACAAAACATCCCTACATAGGAGATAATTTTGTTATCGAGTATCTTTGGGGGTTGAGGATTTAGCTCAGTGGTAGAGCCTTTTTTTGACATAAAAATAGCATTTTTATGTCAGGTGTGATGGTGAACACATCCCAATACACTGAAGAAACAGAGGTAAGTAAGAGGACCTCTGAGTTTGATACCAGCATGATCTACAGAACTAATATCAGGACATCCAGGGACATTCAAGATACTCTTTCTTTGGAGCTGGGGACAGAACCCAGGGCCTTGCGTTTGCTAGGCAAGCGCTCTACCACTGAGCTAAATCCCCAACCCCGAAGTTAATTTTTTAAAAAGCTTATTTAGAACAATCTCTTAATAATGGCCTTGACTGTCCTGGAAACCAGTGTGTAGACCCAGCTGGTTTAAGACTCAGGTTTTTTGCTTTCCTATAGTAGATTAAAGCCTGAGGCAGTCACACCCAGCCCAAACCTATGTTTTGAAACTAGGTTGAATGTATTAAATCTATACAAAGGAAGTATATGATTGTTCCTAGGTAAGGTGGAGGAAGTTTGTTGTAGATAAAATAGAGTACATAGCTGGGCCATGTAAGAGAGCAGAGGAGGGTAAAGGATGGATAAAGAAAGGCCCAGGTAAACAAAATGGCTATATAGAGAAAGGCAGTTCGGGAAGATCATCTCTGCCTCTGAGCTGGAAATAGAGTTTAGGGTGGTGGATGGCATATGCTAGCCACAACTTGTACCAGGTGGGCCAGAAATAGGCGCCCGGCTTGACCTCCTATGACAGGGTTTTTATTTATTTATTTTAAAGAGTTACTGTTTCCATTAATATAATGTCCAGTAAACTTTGTTCCTGGTATAATATATAGGTGGTGGTTTTGTCAAGCTAGTTCAGGGTAAGGCTTTTTTTTTTTTTCCAAAACCATTTTGTGCCTAGCAAATTTTAAAGACTTCATATTTACATTGTACTTTATGTTTTGTGTCCTTTTTGATTATTTTTGGACACAGGGTTTCTTTGTGTAGCTGTGGCTGTTCTGGAACTTATTTTGTAGAGCAGACTGGCCTTGAACCCAGAGAGAGGTCAGTCTGTTTCTGTTTCCCAGGTGTTGGGATTAAAGGTGTGCTCCATCACTACCTGGCTTTGTGCCATTTTTAAAGCTGGTATTCATTCATTCATTCATTCATTCATTCATTCATTCATTCATTCATCATGTGTATAGGACATAATCAAAATTTTCCGATTAGGCCAGAAGATCGTGTTAAGTCCCTGGAGCTAAAAACTGAACTTTGGTCATATGGAAAAGCAGCACACACTTTTTTTTTTTTTTTTTTTTTTTTTTTTTTTGGTTCTTTTTTTTGAGCTGGGGACCCAACCCAGGGCCTTATGCTTCCCTAGGCAAGCGCCTACCACTGAGCTAAATCCCAACCCCTCTTTTTTTTTTTTTTAAATTGTTTTATTGTTTTTTATGTTTGTTTTTTGAAACAGGGATTCTCTCCTTGTAGACCAGGCTGGACACAAGCTCAGAGATCAACTTACCTCTGCTTCCTGAGTGCTGGGATTAAAGCCATTCGCCATCATTGATTGCTCTGCCCATTGTGACATTTTAAAGAGGACTAATGCTGCCATTTGTTATCCCTTCCTCTTTACTTCTCTTTCCCTCTCTAGCATGTGACTTTAGATATGCCTGGAGATCTAAACCCCCTTCTAACTTTGGGATAAAAGGTGTATATTGACACAGGACAATAATGGAGGCTTGTGATTACAAAATTAAACTTGATGTTCTGGCCTCCGTTAGCCTTTGAAAAGATAAGGGGAGACAGTAATGGTAGAATAAAGGTGCATAGGAGGCAGCATACAAAGAAAAGAGCCAGAGAGTATGCAAATCAATTGTGAACATTCAACAAAGGAAATTAAGGATATCAGGGCAAAATGGGAGAAATAAAAATTCAGATATTAATGGTTGCCATAAATGAAATTCCTTATGTTCAAGAGTCTTGAAAAACAGGATGATGTGAAAAACTAAACACTTGAATACATTTTCTTTAGAAAACTTAACTTATTGATGCAATTTTGTGTCACTAATTGTGGCTTTGGGGTTTCAGGCAATCCAGATTTGATTTCCATCACCCATACATACACAATCCCAGTTCCAGGGAAGGTACTTCTGACCACAGGCAGTGGCACAAAGGAGAACATACAGGCATATATATGTGCAGACAATCAGGCATGCTGATAAAATATTTCCCAAGAAAGGAGAAATTATTTTTTTGAGGACAGAACTGGCCTACATAGAATTAAATGGCAGCCAGTGTTACATAATAAGATATCGTCATAGGTATGTACAGTACATTAGATAGTAGTTTTTAATCTAATATGAATGTAGGCTAGTTTAGGTTGTAAGAGTAATTTAAAGAAATGCTCTAATTTGCTTAATCTGACTCAATTTGACATGCTGATTGCCATAACATGATTAATCTATGTGATCAAAGCAGAGAATTGTATTATATGCCTAATAGAAAAAGACTTGTATCTTTTTGTCTGCAGAAAATACTTTTTATCATATATATATATTGCTACATACATGAACCTTAAACACATTTTATTTATTTATTTATTTATTTATTTTTATTTTTTTTTTTCGGAGCTGGGGATCGAACCCAGGGCCTTGCGCTTCCTAGGCAAGCGCTCTACCACTGAGCTAAATCTCCAACCCCTAATTTATTTATTTAATGTATACGAGTACACTATAGCTGTCTTCAGACACACCAGACCTCATTACAGATGTTTGTGGGCCACCATATGGTTGCTGGGAATTGAACTTAGGATCTCGGGAAGAGCATTCGCAGCTCTTAACTGCTGAGCCATCTCTCCAGCCCCCTAAAACACATTTTTAATGTAGACAATGCTGACCTTTGAAGTGTCATATCCATTTGCCACTTGAGTGGTAGTGATTGTCCCTAAACCCATACACTATACCTAAGAAGACATTTTTGAGTGACAGTAGAACTTGTTAAGTCTTTAGCAATTTTGGCTATTTGCATTGTTGAAAATTTGGAAAATACATGAAAACTGGACATTAGACACGGGGCCTTGAAATTTTGGTTGAAATATATATACCTAACTCTTAAGGTGAACTCCATCCCCTGTCATTGAGACTATTCCACAGTGGGTTGGAATTCACTGTGTGTTATTACAGGGTAAGATCAGATGGACAAAAATTCTGCTTCAGTCTTACCCCCAACCCCTGAAAAGTCAAGAACAGTTGAACCTGTGTTTTTTGTATAGGGGGTTGAGGTAGTGCTTAAGACCTATAGGCCTTTGCTTGCTGAGGTTATATGTCCTATTGTTCAGCCTTTAGTTTTTAGTGAAGGTTAATCACAAACCAATGTGTTATAACCATTTTGGTAGAAGCAAGAGGTTACTGGGGTGTCATCTACAGTTGCTTGCACCCATGGTTTAAAGAGTCTTGAAGTGGACCTAGATCTCCAGGTTTCAGGACATCAGATTTTTTTCCCCCTTTAATGTGAGTGTCCTTTTAGTCCTGAAGGGTCTTGGTTTTTCTATGGTAACATTTCACTGAACCCTGTTGTCCTAGGTGTATAATTTTTGTGAACCTCATCTATACCCTGTTAATTTTTTTTATTTATTGGTGGCTTTTAATGTTAGAGAGTAGTAATCCAAGCGCTTTTCTTCCGCTAGGTAAGTGCTTTACCACTACATCTCCAGGTCATATTTATGTATTGCTTAAAGAATTTTTGTAGTACTTGTTTGTTTACTTAATAGTTGTTTACAGGTTCTCGGTACATATTCCTGCCTGACTTGAAACACACTGTTTAGACCAAGCTGACCTTGAGCCTGCAGATTTATTTACCTTGTCTCTACCTACACTTTGCTGAGCTATGTCAACATTCTTTAATAAAGATTTGTTTGTTTCATGTATGTGGTTACACTGTAACTGTCAGAAGAGGGCATCAGATCTCATGAAAGATGATTGTGAGTCACCATGTGGTTACTGGGAATTGAACTCAGGACCGCTGAAAGAGCAGTCAATGCTCTTAACCACTCACCATCTCTCCAGTCCCCCATGTCAACATTCTCTCCCCCCGAGCTGGGGACCAAACCCAGGGCCTTGCGCTTCCTAGGCAAGCGCCTAACCACTGAGCTAAATCCCCAACCCCCATGTCAACGTTCTTAATATTGCTTAAAAGTTATCTGTATCTTTTTGTTTTATTTTCAAGACAGGGTTTCTCTGTCCTGGATTCGGCTCTGTAGACTAGGCTGGTCTCTAATTTTTTAAAGACTGCCATAGCTAGGGATTTGTATGGGTCGTAATAAAAGATAAAAAATTTATTTGGCAGATGATGTAACACAGGGACCAGATGAGGGACCAGAGACTTCAGCACACTTTGGAAGGCTCTCTTTTTTAAGTTTTCATTTATAAGATGAACCTTGGTTACTTTTGGGAACTACAGGTAAATGATCCTTAAACTTATCAAAAATATGACACCTATAATCTTAAGTACTCAGGGAAATAGGATCATGAATTTAATGCTAGTTTTGTCTCCATATATCTAAAAGAAAGGATGAGATACTACATACTCAGAACATCAAAGGGCATTTTAATGTGTACTGCATTACCTGGGGACAGTGACAGTATATTTAGATGACAGGTTTTTTTTGTTTTTGTTTTTTGTTTCCCATGTGTTTCCCTTAGTCACAATTTCTCTATAACCCTTGGAGTTCTGAAACTTGCTCTGTAGACCAGGCTGGCCTTAAATTCAGTTTTGCCTACCTGTTTATTCAGCTCTGGGATTAAGTTAATGTCCTGTGCCAGCCACTACTACCCAGCAATGTTTAGTGTTTCCTTATACTTCTTCCAAAGCTCATAAGTAATGTGTAATATTTGACTCTTCTTAACCATTTTGGAGTTTTGGTGATGACTGCCTGAAATTAGGACATTTCTTTATTTTGTATGCATCATGGAGTATTTGACCTGTCCTTCATCTTAGTAAAGTGTATGGGTAAGCAAGAACGTTTCGTGGGCAAGGTGCTTACTGCAGAAGCCTGACAACTTCAACTTGAAAAGAGAACTGATTCTTGACAGTCGTTCTTTGACTTCTACATTAAAGCAAACCATGCATGCTAGAATGTGGCCTGAAAATATTTTGGTTTCTAAAATTATTGAACTAGTTAGTAAAAATTTTAATAGCAGTGAGCTATATCGGTTGTGTTCTTGAAACATACAGAAAAACATCCATTGAGAATTTAGTTTGTCATGGTTTACTTCAGGATAGGAAAGATGAAAAATACTAGTCCCAAATATAAAGATTCTTTACTTTTCAAAATAGGGGTCTATAAATTAATTACTGTTAGGAAAGGACATCAGTGGATAGTCTGTGAAACCATTGTCATTTTAAGAGGTTTGGGTTTTACACAGTCTTCACAATGAGAACTCTTTGCTCAAACAAAAAATTCCAGGATCCTAAGTATTCAGAATTTCAGTTTTCAGGCCAGCTTGGCTAGACTAGAGCTGTCTAGAAGAAACCAAAACTTGCAAAAGTTGCATTTTCTTAGCGTTCTATGTCTTGCTTGGCTGGTTTATCATCATCACCATCCAATATTAATATTCTAGATGTAAAAATTAAGTAATTGTACCCTATGGATACATGGCTTTATACTTCCTAGCATATGCTAAATCCAAGTGAATACTTTGACGAGTTTGAAATATTTGCCTTTGTATATTGGGAGTATAATTGAGTATAGTTGAAGATAATATTTCAGTGTAGAATTTGGGGATAGTTAATTTTTAGAAAATTAAGACTTAATATCTTAGAATTAACTATAGGATTCTAACAACCAGGAAAGCCAAAAAACAGGCTGAAAACTGGTGTAGTTAAGGTTTTGGAGAATTCTCATGAATTGCTTCAGGACTTCAATTTTCAGGAGGGTCATTTCGAATTAATTATATAGGAGGTTTGTGTTGCCAGTAAGATGGATAAAAGGGTATTAATATTTATGAGACTAAATGAAACTGGATAGTCAAACTGTTTCAAAAGAAACATTAATAACATCTGTTAATCTATGTGCTTCTCTTTCCTTCCAGTTTTCAGCTTTGTGAGAAACCTTACTATCAGAGGAGATGGCTAGCAATGTTACCAACAAGACAGATCCTCGATCCATGAATTCCCGTGTATTCATTGGGAATCTCAACACTCTGGTGGTCAAGAAGTCTGATGTGGAGGCCATCTTTTCAAAGTATGGCAAAATTGTGGGTTGCTCTGTGCATAAGGGCTTTGCCTTTGTCCAGTATGTTAATGAAAGAAATGCCCGAGCTGCTGTAGCTGGAGAGGATGGCAGAATGATTGCTGGCCAGGTTTTAGGTGAGTTTTTAAAAGTTCATTATCCTAAATATTGGTTTGTTTCTTCTTAAATATTGGGCTTTATTATGTATGCATTTTGTACATGAATATCAAACTTTGCTTCTTGTCAGATTTATAATCTCACACAGGCTAATAAGTAATCACTTAGTTCTTAATTCTTGCACACAGTAAAATGATGAAATTTATGCCGCTTATTTGTTGAAGAAATCTTTAGATTTTCTAGATTGTAATTGCTTGTTTCCCTTTTATTTAGCATGTTCCTTTTCTAGTATCATGTTTTTGCAATTTTGGCAGATCTGGTGTAGTGGTACTAAAAATGTGTTGTGGGTGATTTTTTTTCTTTTTGTTTTGTTTTTAATCATTTATTTAGGATGGCACTTGTTGTCAAACCTGAGTTCAATATTGGATCCCACAAGGTTGAAGAAGAGAAATAACAATCACAGATTTTACTGTGGCCTCTGGCCGGTGTGCAATAATTTTTTTTCATAAATTCTGCACAATGTCGTTGTACTATTCACCCCAAATGTATGCAGTTCTATACTTTTTTTCCTTCCCTAACCCTTGGGCATACTAGAGTTGTTTTGCCACAGATCTCAGCTGTAGCCCTTTTATGTGTTTCTGTCAATGCTTTATATAGGCTAACATTTTTCAAGTGACACCTCCACAGAATCACTAACACAGTTAACTGTTTTGCTTCTATTAGTTTCCCACATCATCAGTATACTGGTCACTTAACCAAGATACTTCCCTGGAGGGGTGGGAGTATGTCTTTAACCCCCTTGCTGTCCTGAAACTTAGTATGTTGACCACACTGGTTTTGAATTCCAATTGTGTTGAGATTAAAGCTGTATGCCATCATTCCTGGCTCAAGTTGATCTTTTAAAGCAAGCCTGAATGTATTAAAACTACATAACACCTTCCCTGATTGTAAGCTTTCTGGTAACAATGCTAGGTTGCTGGTCTTTTTCTTTTTTCTTTTTTTTTTTTTTCTCCTCCTTCAAAGCTGAGGACCGAACCCAGGGCCTTGCACTTGCTAGGCAAGCGCTCTACCACTGAGCTGGTCTTAAGTGGCTCTGCCTGGCCTTGAATTCAGCCTGCTTCTGCTGGGATCAAAATGTATAGCCTCTGGGACTTGAAATTTTTAATGAATTCTCTCGGTTATTTTCATGGGTAATGTCTGATCTAGTACAGTCTATGTTTGGCTGTGTTTTTTAGTTGGCTTTAGGTCATACTAGTTGTGCCTAATATGCAATTAAGGAAAAATCCATTTGTATTTTATTTAATTTATCTCCATACTGAAATATAAATGCTGACCAGTTTGCAAGGATAGAAACTATTATCCACTGTTGGTAGAGAACAAAACAGCAAAGAGAATGTTAGGATAGGACATTTTGGTATCTAACTGTAGAGAAATGACAGGCTAGACCTGTAAAAGCTTAACCTTTTCTAAGCGAAAAGGAAAGTTAATGTTAGAAGATTATTCGTTAGATAACAAAGGATTTAGGTTTGCTATGAATATATAGAGCCCAGTTTCATTGGCATGAAGTTTTTGGGTTGCTTCCTTTTTTCTAAACAAACCAGAAGAGAGCATCAGATGCCATTACAATTACAGATGGCCATGAGCCACCATGTGGTTGCTGGGAATTGAACTCAGAACCTCTGGAAGAGCAGTCAGTGCTCTTAACTGCTGAGCCATGTCTCCAGCCTGGTTATGTTGTTGTTGTTGTTGTTTTAATTCTATTTGGCTTTGTTTTTCTTTTTTTCCAGATATTAACCTGGCTGCAGAGCCAAAAGTGAACCGAGGAAAAGCGGGTGTGAAACGATCTGCAGCGGAGATGTACGGGTCAGTACCAGAACACCCTTCTCCGTCCCCTCTACTCAGGTCCGGAACTTTATTATTTATAACTGCATTGTGTCCATCAGTGGGCATCTTCTCTGTGTTTTCTGGATGTGGGGAGGGTTAATGCAATGTGCTTTCTATGTGCAAAAGTGTAATTCTTATTAACTTGTGTTAGCATACTTCCCTCTCTGTTCTGTTTCCTAGCTCTGAGATTTTTGCTGTTTAGGAATAATTCTCTGTGTGTATAGTATAAAATGAGGAATTTGCTATGTTCTAGGAAGCTGGAAAATAAGGAAGGGCAGTTGTGGTGTGGCAATTGTATTGTTTCTTCTGTATTGCTAAGTTAATCACTGCATGTCCAGTGTCTAAGAGTACATGGAGGGCAAATGATTTGTTTGAATGAGTGGGGATTATCTGTTGCTAATCTTACTGATCTATTTGTTGTGGTTTGTTTGGCCTGTTTTCACCCCACCTGCCTTTTGAATTAACAGCAGCTCCAAAATAATCTTTTTGAAATTTATCTTTCAGTTCCTCATTTGACTTGGATTATGACTTTCAACGCGATTATTATGACAGGTATTTATGAGGCTTATTTATTTAGTTGGTTAGTTAGAAAGCCAGTCATTAACTTTTTTCCTTTTCAAGTAATAAATGATATGTTTCAAATGCTGCTTTCCACCAAAATAAAATTAATACTTTACCACTAAGGTGTTGGACATACAAATGGTACGTACACTTTTGCTCAAATATAGCTTGTTGAAGAAGATGTAAGAAAGAATTCACAGAACCTCATGTTCTTGTCTGATTTTCTACAAAATCAGTGACAAGTGTCTGCCACCAATAAAGTGTATCAGCAGATCAAGCACATTGCAAATATGCTAGAGCAGGGAGAGTCAAAGCAGTTTATTTTCTGACAGGAAACAGTACATTAGCTATGCATCACAAACAGACTTTATTTTGTATAGATTTGTTCCTGGTTCTTCCAGCTTCATGGTCCCTAAGTAAGACTCATACTCAATATATTTACAAATACCTTGGCCTTATAGCTAGGCAATTCTCTGACTAGATCATAACTTATTACCCATTTACCCTAACATACATTCTGCTCTCTGGCTGGTTACCTGTGCACAAATACCATGTGTCCATTGTCACATCTTTCTGAGCAATTCTGTGTCTCATACTACCAAATCCTTTCTGCCTGCTGGATGTCCTACCTCCTATTTCCTGCCCAATCAACAGATCATCAGATTATTATTAACAGGTACTACATCCATACAGACAGAAGATACTTCCTCTATTGTGATATTAAGCTCTTATATCCACCTCCCAGCAACTAGAATTAGAGGTATATTCACCATTCCTAGCTTTATTTATATTCTTTTTCCTCCTTGTGTTTCGTTTACACTATATAGCACGTGTAGACCTGGAACTCATTCAGTAGGCTATGCTGACCTTCTATTAACTATTAACTCTTAAAGTTTTTGAGACTTTAGAGAATTTTATGACTTTTAATGCATATGTTTTCTTTATCAAGTTAGAAAACACACACCTCAGATTCTAACTATATTAATATTTTCTAGATGTCTTAAGAATAAGTAATCAAAATAATTCCCTAGGAGACACTGTATAAAAGTTGTCTGTCTTTCAGAATTTTCTTTTTTTTTCTTTTTTTTTTTTTTCCGGAGCTGGGGACCAAACCAAGGGCCTTGCGCTTGCTAGGCAAGCGCTCTACCACTGAGCTAAATCCCCGACCCTAGGGATTTTTTTAAATTAATATTTTAAATCTTTTGATTTTTCCAGACAGGATTTCTCTGTGATAGCCCTGCCTGTACCGAAACTAACTTTACAAATAAGGCCTACCTCTAACTCCTGCCTCAGTTCCCTGAGTGCTGGGATTAAAGGTGTGTGCCACCTATCCAGTTGCATTGTATGTCTTACTCTTTTTTTTTTGGGGGGGGGGTTCTTTTTTTCGGAGCTGGGGACCGAACCCAGGGCCTTGCGCTTCCTAGGTAAGCGCTCTACCACTGAGCTAAATCCCCAGCCCCGCATGTCTTACTCTTGACTATAGGAGTGATGAGGAAACATTTGGAAGATATAAGCAGCAGCAAGAGACCTCATAATAGGAGCTGAAAGAATTATCTAGTTAGGACACAGGAGTGCTGGCAAAAATTGTGTTCAGTATAGAACTTAATTAATGATAAATTAATCATTAATTTCTCATTAATAATTAATTTAATTATCGTTAATTTACCCTTGATCTAGATGCCACTTAGTATGCAGTTTGGGTGCCAAGATTTGTGTACAGAATGCAAAGTCCTGTAACCTCTACAGTAACCAAGATGAGTCATTCTGAGGCTCATTCATTTATTAGTGAAATTGTACTAACGTCAATCCTGTTTCTTTGTAGTTAGCCTGGTGAGCTGTATAAGTGAAAGAGACCTCTTGATTTGGCTGAATGAATGGTCATTAATGTTACAATTTCATGGCTATTTGTTTTTAGAGACAATGTTTCTAGCTCTAGCTGGCCTTGAACTCACAGTTTGCCTCAGGGATTAAAGGGCAGCACTGCCGCCTGCTTTAAAACAACAGCATCCTTGCAAGTCAACATTTAAGGATTGAGATAAAAGCATCCTGAGTTTGGTTACTAAGATTCTAGTTGACACCTGTCTCACCCCTAAATTGGAATGAACACTGATGTTCTTGAAAAGATCTAACACCTATAAAGGACAATGAGACATACATAAGTAATGCTAAATTTTTAAAAAATTCATATGATTACACAGTAGCTGTCTTCAGGCACACCAGAAGATGATTGTACGCCAACATGTGGTTGATGCGAAGTGAACTCAACCTCTGGAAGAGCAGTCAGTGCTCTTGACTAACCCCTGAGCCATCTCTCTAACAATGTTAAATTTTTTAGCCCTTGGTCTGAGGTAAAAGCCAGGATATGATAATGAAATTGGTGTTCAACACTAGCCTAGATTATTTCATGGCTTGAAAGACTTTAAATTCAGGAAGACTTTAAATTTTTCTTCCATTAAGTATATCGTTGATGCCTATTTACATTTGCTTATTTACATAGCCTTTCATCTTTAGCTTTCTATAAAATTTGAGAAAAGTAGATTCAGATGGAGGATTCCAGAAGTCCTATAATCAGTATTGTTGCTCCTGCATATATTGGGGCCTGTCATTGACTTCTCTTTGTATGTAGTATAGATGTCTTAATCTAAACCACTGTACTTCTTGAAGGCTTCTGAAATCTATAAGGTAACTGTGACCTTGTTATGTGTGTTTTGTTTAGACTTGGTCTTTGTTTTGACTTTGTTTAGACTTTGGTCTTGGTTTGTTCTTACTGATATGAGCAGTCTCATGTAGCCCAGGTCTGTCCAAGATCCTCCTTGCCTCAGTCTCCTGAGATTAGAGGATCTACCTCTACACTTGGCTTTTGTCTTTTTTCAAAGACTTCATTTACCATTCTTAACATTACTTGGTGAGGTGTTTGGTTTTAAGCTCCGTGTGACTGCTGAAGCCTATTATGTAGATGAGTGGTGGTTCATATAAAGTTGTGTATCCTTCTGTAGCACCTCAGAACTCCAGTCCTCTATTCCATACTTTAACTTTTCTCTAGATTATTTCAATACTTTAACTGAGTACGGATTAAACTGTATCACTTAGCAAGTAATTTGCAAATACTCTAATCTTTAATAGATACAATTTTGAAATTTCAGTTTACACTTATTTGCATATGTAGAGCTCACAAACCTAGGTAATGTGTTAGTAAGGAATAAGCTTTAGTAATTCAGATGACAGGAATTGTTTGAAAATACTTGGGCAAAAATGACACTGGAATATTGGAATGTATAATACCAGCAATCAAAAGCTGAGTTAGGGAAAGATGGCAACTTCTGGCAAAGAAACAAACTAAAGCAGAAGAAAGCGGAAGAGACTCTTGATTACAGAACATACTAGGTTTGAAACATTACTGTTTGTGCAGAAAGGGGCCTTAAGATTTCATATTTTCTTGGCTTGTATGTATTAAAGTGGTTACACGGAAAAGAGATGATTAATAGAATATTTTGGAGGTTTTTTTTTTTTCTGATCATACACTTCTGGTTGACCTATATTATAAGTGTATTTCTACTAGCAAATTTAGAAAATGAATGTGTGACTTCCAAATAAGAAATTTCAGTCTCTATCCAGGATAGTTCAGATTAAGAGTGACTGGCATAGTTTTTGTAACTTCTGGATTTGTTTCTGTTTAGTTCTGTTCTGTTTTTGTCTTGGGAGGGGGCAAAGTGCTGGCTGTCTGGGAGACTGTATGTAGAACTGTTAATGCATAGTGTATTAGGACATTTCCAAGTATTTTCAGGCAGTTTATACTCGAAAGAAGTACCTACAGAAAGTGTCCCATAGAAATTGATGAAACTGAAATGGGAACAAAATTGGTTATAGTAGAGAAAATAACATGTAACACTTAATTTTTCAATTACTCCCACAAATTATTCTGACTGGCCTCCAAGTAGCATTCATGCCTCTAAATAAATACTGAAACAAGCATGCAATAAGTTGTTCCCACAATTATGGTAGGACTCTTACGTGTAGAGGGGAAGTAGTGTCAGACAGGTCACCTTTTGGGTTTTTTTTTTTTTTTTGATTATGTATAGAAGTATACTGTAGCTGTCTTCAGACACACCAGAAGAGGACACCAGATCCCATTACAGATGGTTGTGAGCCACCATGTGGTTGCTGGGAATTCAACTCTGGACCTCTGGAAGAGCAGTCAGTGCTTTTTTTTCTTTTTTCTTTTTCTCGGAGCTGGGAACCAAACCCAAAGCCTTGCGCTTGCTAGGCAAGCACTCTACCACTGAGATAAATCCCCAACCCTGCAGTCAGTGCTCTTAACAGCTTAGCTATCTCTCCAGCCCCACCTTTTGTGTTTCTAATCACACATTCTAGTCACCAAGCTTGGTAGCAGGCACCTTTATATAAAGCAGGTGAAAAAATGCTGTGTTGGTGACTCAAAGTCAAGCCTATTTTGAGTGTATGCGTGAGGGGGAGTCTTTCCCTTTGGAGCATTTTTCATCAAGATAAGTTTTGAATGTGACATCAAAAGAAAACCAGGCTCTGGTTGTATCTTTAGTTAATTTTTCACTTTGACTTTTTTTCTTTTAACCCAACAGGATGTATAGTTACCCAGCACGTGTTCCTCCTCCTCCTCCCATTGCTCGAGCTGTGGTGCCTTCCAAACGCCAGCGTGTGTCGGGGAACACCTCACGAAGGGGCAAAAGTGGATTCAATTCAAAGAGTGGACAACGGGGATCTTCTTCCAAATCTGGAAAGTGTAAGCTGTTTTTTGTTTTCTTTTTTCCTGGCTTAGTGCTTTTTTATGCAGCACACACCACCTCCCAATTTGTTTTTATTTATATTTATGTGGGGGGGCAGTGTTGAGTTCAGAGAGGGTAACTAGAGTGTGAACTTGAGGGATCTGTGAGACATTCAGTTGGTAAAATTCCTGCTTCAGGGGTTGGGGATTTAGCTCCGTGGTAGAGCGCTTGCCCAGCAAACGCAAGGCCCTGGGTTCGGTCCCCAGCTCTGAAAAAAAGAAAAAGAAAAAAAAAATTCCTGCTTCAAGGGTAAGACCCTTGGATCCTGAGCATATGTATAAAGCAGAGCATCTTAGATATCTTTTATTATAACTCTTGGGAGGCTGAGAAAGGAATAGCCCTGCACCTGCCTGCCACATAAGCTTACAAAATCAATGAGTTCACACTTCCTCAAAAATGAAGAGTTGGAGCCAGAGTAGTAATGGCTTTAAGCCCTGCATTACAGAGGCAGGGACACAGATAACACGGTTGTTAACCTCTTAAAACAACACCTGTACCCTGTAATAGAGAGCATGGCAACACTAGGCAATTGGTCTGTTTACCGAAGAACATCAATGGAGGGGGGAGGGGAGAGGGAGGAGGATGAGGGAGGAAGGAGAAGTATAGTGTTGTATAAGTGTTCATAGAAGTCTGCATTCTATGCTTAATATCTTGGTTAATTTTTCAATGTTAATGTTGAAGAACTAAATTTAGCTAGCACATACTCGTCAGGTTTCTGTATTGGTAGACATAATGCAGTATGTTAGTGTTGAAAGCCCAGAAAGCGAACCTAGAATGCTATTTTTGTCAGGACAATACATGTTTAAGTTAAAGTGATACTGTAAGGCATAGTTTGTGTTTTTTGTTTTTTTTAATTTTTAAATCATTTACTGACTAAAGATAATGGTCTAGTTACTATTGGAGTTGGTGCCTCTGTTGTATCCTTTCAGCTTTTTGTGTAGTTACTAGAAAAACATATCACCCTGTGGTTCTGAGAACTCAAAGACGCCCAGTAGCTAGAAAGAGAACAGTTTCATTAACTGGTAAATAAGATGTTTTATTCTAGTCTAACATTGTAGTTCTGTTACAGTAAAAGGTGATGACCTTCAGGCCATTAAAAAGGAGCTGACTCAGATAAAACAAAAAGTGGATTCTCTGCTGGAAAGCCTGGAAAAAATTGAAAAAGAACAAAGCAAACAAGCAGGTAATGGTCTTTCAATTATTTCAAGTATGTTTGGGTTATCTTCCTACGGTGGTTTAATGCATATGCAAATTAGGATGTTTGGGAGGGGCATTAATTAATTAATTTGGTAAACTTTACTTTTGTTCTTTGATGATTAATGGGAATTGTCTATATCCTGTGGGCAACACTTGCCCCTGGACAGACTTGTCCTTCTCGTCCCCAGTAGAGATGAAGAATGAAAAGTCTGAAGAAGAGCAGAGCAGTGCCTCTGTGAAGAAAGATGAGACTAATGTGAAAATGGAGTCTGAGGCAGGTGCAGATGACTCTGCTGAGGAGGGCGACCTGCTGGATGATGACGATAATGAAGATCGGGGGGATGACCAGGTAGGTGGTTGATCACCTTTGGAAAGAAGGAGGAAAGATGGGGTGGCCGGGGCTCAGGGATGAGAAGAGTACCTCTAACTCTACCTTACTTGTCTCTTCCTCACAGCTGGAGTTGAAGGATGATGAAAAAGAGCCTGAGGAAGGAGAAGATGACAGAGATAGCGCCAATGGGGAGGATGACTCTTAAGCACATAGCGGGGCTTAGAAATCTTAACCCATTATTCATTTACCTAGGCGCTTGTGAGAGATCAAAGTAACACCAGATCCTCTCCCCTAGAATCTTCTGCACATTCTCACTGTTCTCCCTCCTTATCCTTCCTGTGTTCATTAATTCATAATTGCCCCGCGCCTAGTTCCATTTTCACTTCCTGTGATGCTCCTTAGTAGTTTTGTTAAGTCTTACCCTGTAAGTTTTGCTTTAATTTTGATACCTCTTTGACTTAACAATAAAAAGTTGTATGGTTTTTATCAACTGTCTCCAAAATAATCTCTCGTTATGCAGGGAGTACAGTTCTTCCCGTTCACGATTGCAGTAGTCGCTTCCCTAACTGCAGAGGCATCTCATTTACCTGTAACCCTGAGAGCAGCTTTGCATTAGAGGCGTGTGTTTTCCCTCACACGAGTGGGACTGTTAAAACACAATGGAACCATGTATTTTTGTGAATGGGGTTGGCATGTCAAATGCATCTTACAGGAAAATAGTGTTATAGTCTTAATATTTGTTTTCTAAAGTTATACCATGGGTTATTTTTGTGAACAGCCTGATGTTTGGGATCTTTTTCTCAAAAATAAACAATTCCTTATTAAACCAGGAATTTGAAAGAAAGAAAATTTTTTAATTACAATTATTTACTTAAGTTTTTTAATAACAACCTCCACAAATCGTTAGGTTGTATTAAATGCAGTTTTCTTGAGTTATCATGCATACCCATATATATGAATAAAAGTCATATTGAGACCAGTGTTAATTTTAAATATTTTTGACAATGGAGTGCTTGATTGTTTCAGTTACTGTTTAGAACCTAGGTTCCTTTATTGGATTCTCCATCTATGCCTCAAGAGTTACTCAAAATAGGAAAGCATTTATTTGTCTTTACTGTTTTATACAGCATTTGCCTTCCTAAGAATTGAGACTATAATGAGAGTTATTATTCATGTGAAATACTCTTAGCTTTTACTCCTTTTCTTGATTAGTATAAGACCCAACATTATAAGGCTAAAGGTATAAGCAGACTTTGGGGCTTGTGTGTTTATATTGTATAGCACACAGACTTTTCTATATTTACAGATCCTAATCTGTATATAGCATATAGTGCAAGTTTGTGCTTTCATACTATGCATTGTAGGCAAAAGTCCCATTTATATGTAACTGATAATACTGAGTAGAGATTTATCTAGGAGCTACTCTTGACTCCAGTATGCACAATACAAAAATGGCTTTTATTGTGGCTTCCTAGGACATCCCTGTCCCCAGAATCTTGATACTGTCTTGAGTTTTGACTGGTTTATTTCAAGATTTCATGTGTGTGCATACACACTGTTGCTGTCTTCAGACTCACCAGAAGAGGGCAACAGATCTCATTACAGATGGTTGTGACTCAACATGTGGTTACTGGGAATTGAACTCAGGACCTCTAGAAGAACAGTCTTAACCACTGAGCCATCCCTCCAGCCCGAATTTTAATTCTTTAATTTGAGGAATTGGCTAGATGTTTTTAGAAAGTATCAGAGGTCCAAGTGCTAATAAAACCTGCTAGAAGCTATGGTGTTTACAGGATGCTGGATGGGAGCCAGCTACTTCAGAACTGAGTGTCTATTTTCTGGAATTGCCTTTACATTTATTCAGGTGACTGCATTCCTGGAGAAAGCCCTCGAGAATTCTGAAAATAACTAGAGAGTGTGGTTCTGTACCTCATGCATAGCTTGTATCACCAAAAGAATAAGGATCCTCAATCTTAAGAGGAGGAACAAACATTAAGTGCCATGCAGATTCCCACTGTGGCCAGAAGAGGGTGGCATCCCAGGCCTCAGATTGCTGGTGCTGTGTAGTGTTATATTTTGGAAACTATTTGGAACCTTATGTTTAAGTGTATTTTACTGGGATCATTGAAATGAGTTAATACTAAAACTTGTCAAGTTAAAATGTTCACAGAATGGTTTATTCCACAATGTGAATGTCTTAAGACTTTCAAAATTGTAAGATTTTGTTGACTTCTAGTTTCTTTTACAAAAGAGGTGGGAGGCTGAAAGGATTTTCTTTTTTTTTTTTTTAGTTTTGTTTTTGGACATGAGTACACTGTAGCTGTGCTCAAACACCAGAAGAGGGCATCAGATCCCATCATAGATAACCGTGTCCCCCTCATGTGGCTTCTGGCACTTGAACTCAGGATGTTACTGCTACCAACTTCTGAACCATCTCTCCAGGCTTGATTTCTAGTTGTTACAGAGAGCTGGTAATACAGAGAATTAGAAAGTGTCTGTAAACTGGGACGGGTGTAATGGAAGGAGAGTTCCGATGAGCTGTCTATAGTATGAAGACTGCTATTGCTAACCGTACTGAGGTCAAGACAAAATTGTCATGTTTGTTACTTGGGTGTTACCCGAATATAACATTAATTATAGGGCAATTTTCTGATGATTCAGGCTTCACTTCATGAAACCCTCTGTTGGCCTTGGTATTTTGGTTTCTAAAATGTTTGGCTTAGCACACTTGGGTTCAATTTCCAGCACCCACATGCTGGCTCGTAACCAATCACCTGTAATTCCACTTCCAGGGATTCTAATGCCCTCTTCTCCCTCAGCAGCAGGTACCAGGTGTGTAAATGCTACACAGATATAGACAAACACTGACACATTAAACATTATATAGTTGGAATAGAGATGATTTTGTATTGTTTTTTAAAAAATGTATTATATATGAACGCACTGTAGCTGTCTTAAGACACACCAGAAGAGGGCATCAGATCTCATTACAGATGGTTGTGAGCCACCATGTGGTTGCTGAGAATTGAACTCAGGACCTCTGGAAGAGCAGTCTTTTTTTTTTTTTTTTTTTTTTTTGGTTTTTTTTTTTGAGTTGGGGACCAAACCCAGGGCCTTGCCCTTCCTAGGCAAGCGCCCTACCACTGAGCTAAATCCCCAACCCCTGGAAAAGCAGTCTTAACCACTGAGCCATCTCTCCAACCCTTATTTTCTTTTTCTGACATGAGGTTTCTTTGTATGCCCCTGGCCATCCTTGAACAAACTAGATTAGGCTGGCCTCAAAACCTGCCTGCCTCTACCTCCACACTGCTGTATCTGGCTGAAAGAAGTAAAACTAGTTGAGAGGTATATATTGGCAATTGCATGCAGGTGTGTAAGCACTGAGTATTAGCCTGGTTTGTTCATTATGGTCAGTAAATACAGAATAGGAAACAGTTGTTTTCTCATTTAGCTGACTTTAATATGAAGAAAATTAAATTGTAGCAATGACATTGATTTTGTCACTTAATTCATATTCTTTTGACCAAGAAAATGGATTTAAATCTAAATGTAGGTACTTGGAAGGTCAAGTGTTACAATAACCAGCTGGAAAGGATAGTGAGTGTAAAATGTCCATATTAATCATTTAGTGTACATTCAAGTCGGCTGCCAGGTGAGTCAGGCCATTGTAGTTCACTGACCAAGAACCACCTGTAGGATGATATTGATTCCCAGTAGTAGGAAGTTGCTAGGTTTTAGTTCTTAGAAGACCATTTTGCAAAGGAAAAGCAGTTCTTTCTACAGTACTATAGTTGCTTGTCTTAACCTATGGGTTGAGACCCTTGTGGAAGGTGTCACAGCCCTAACAGGTCACCTGAGACCATTTGAAACCAGGTATTTACATTATAATTCATTACAGCAAAACTAGTAATGAAGTTGCAACAGAAATTTTATGTTTGAGGATCATAACACAGCTGTTCACAACATAATGTTGAGAACCACTCATTACCATCCTGTAAATGATGTGTGTCAGTCAACATTTGAACACGGGTAAATGCTTTCCAAATGTTTGAGATTTAGTCCCTAAAAAGCAAGCCGTGGACTGAGGTATAAAGTCTGTTCAGGATTTGATCCGCGGCATGCTTAAAAGAAACCATAAAGGTTATAAAACGGGTTTAAAAGATGAAATTAACAAAAGGCTGTGGGTGTGTTGAGCCTATGTGGGCATGTGGGGCACATAAAGAACCAGAGAGGAAAAACTAAGTGACATCTTTTGGAGCAGGTGTTTTGTTACTTTACCTGAATAGATGTCTTAACTATGTGTGTAGGAGGTGCTCACAGGTGCCAGAAGATCATCGGTCAGTTACACAAATAGTTGCCAGCTGCCAAGTTGGTGCTGGGAATCATTGAGCGATCTCCTAAGCCTATTTCTACCCCTAGGAGTAGAGGTGTTTGGGCCATGTTTGCTTTTTTTCATGTGAGTGCTAGAGATTCCAGCTGTATAAGTTACAACGTTTTGAACCACTTCCCATTTAGATGCAAGTCTAGAGTATATGTATTTATGTATTTTATATGTATTGGAGCTTGCATGGGTGGAGATAGGTGTTTTGTTATTAACTCTAGTTCTAGGTATGTCAGGTTTTCTAAAGTTTTGGGTAGCCAGGCATTGTGGTAGAAGCGTATAATTCCGGTAGAGATAGGCAGATTTCTTAAGTTTGAGGCTAGCCTGAGCCATAAAGGGCAGGCAAGGCTGTTAGGAAAAGAAACCCTGTCCAGAAAAAATAATACAGACTTAGGAAATGCACTCCAGTTTTTATACACATTACTCCCCGATGTTATTTCCAGCGCTGTAAATCATGCACAAATAAAAAGGGAAATGTGGCATCTATGCATAGTTAATAAAAATATCGAATTGTTGGACGGTTCTCCCTGGGAAACTTCAATCCTGAGGACCATACCCCGGACCAATTAAAGGAATGTTATTTTCAAGTTTTGATTCCATCCTGATATCAGCTAATTCTCCAGATGGGCAAAGCCAACCTTGAAGGGAGACAGGTGGTTTATGGTCATAGGACTAGGAAAGGGCATAGGACTAATAGTTTTTGTCTTTGTGCTTTTGGTCATTTAGGTAGGAGATTAATAAAAATTTGCACATCTTGAAGTAACAGGTTAAGAACAGGAAACACGTACCCACTTTGACAGCTCTGCCTTGAGGAAACATCTGTGACAGTGGGAATGCTCTGTCAGTGTGATAGCAACTAGTGATTGAATTTTGAGATGTACCAGTGTGACAATCATTTTAACTTTTTAATAGTTGTACATAATTACTTCATGGTACTGGTGACTACCGTGAAGATCTGAAACAAGGGATGATTTTTTCTTTTAAAAGATTTATGTCTGATGAATACACTTGAGCTGTCTAAACACACACCAGAAGAGGGCATCGGATCCCCATTACTGGCTGTGAGCCACCATGTGGTTGCTGGGAATTGAACTCAGAACCTCTAGAAGAGTAGTCAGTGCTCTTAACCTGAGTCATCTCTCCAGCCCAAGGGTTGAGGTTTTCCTTTCCTTTCCTTTTCTTTCTTCCCTCCCTCCCTCCCCCCTCCCTCTCTCTTTTTCTTTCTTTCTCCTCCCCCTCCCCCTCCTTCTTTTATAAAGACAGGGCTTTTTTATGTAACCCTGTATGACCTCAAACTCAGACTGTGCCTCCTTGATGCTGTGGACTGCCAGGCCTGGCTGACAAATATTATTAACCTTGACAGTACAAACATGCTTTATCTCCTAGACCTGAGAGTGTCTGGGTTTTAAAGTTGTAGGTAAATTAGAGACTATTCAAAGTCAGAATTTTGATCTATTGTCTTGACTTGACCTTGGTTTTTCTTTGCTGAGAGTTTTTTGAGTTGCCCCGAATTTCCTGTAACTTTGATACACCAGAGCTGGGATTTGTAAAGGCATGCTCCACCATGTTTGGCTGCCCAGGATTATCAGCCTTAAAGAGGACAGCTCTTGCTGTCCTGGACCTTGCTCTCTACCGCAGACTGGCCATAAACTCAGAAGCCCACCCACCTCTGCCCCCCCCCCCCAGCATGGGGATTAAGGTCTGCCACTGCTTCCATGCTACTGTCAAACATAGTGGCCAGTTCATACATCCCTTTAGGAACTAAATGTAGCAGGGCAGCAGGGCAGCAGTGTAGTGCCTTCCTTAATCTTAGCACTAGGGAGGCAGAGCCAGCTGAACTCAGTTCAAGGCCAACCTGGTCTACAGAGTGAATTCTAGAACAACCATGGCCAAACAAAAACCTTGTCTAGAAAAAAGAAACAGAACAAGAACATACATATATATGTGTGAAAATTTCAATATATAGATATATAGATATATATTGCACGCACTTGGGAGACAGGCAGCCAGACCTCTGATTTTGAGGTATACAGGGCAAGTTTCAGGACAGCAGACAGCCAGGACTACAGAGAAACCCTGTTTCTTGGGAAAAGATTAAATGTTCCCATCAAAGCTTAGGAATCTATGGGCTATAAAGTCTGACTTGTCTGTCCTAGTCATGGAATAAAGGCATAAGTATCTGTGTACCAAAGGTCTCTTGATTCTCAGCCAGTGGTCTTATTGGGATGACAGGCATAGACAGCCAGCTAGACTCAGCCCCAGTCACCTCCTTGGGCATCCAAGCGTTGGCATCGCTTCCTCTTCCCTATGCCCATATGCCTGCCCTTCCGTCAGGCCAAGGTGTTCTTCCGGCATCGAGCCTGGGAATGGACAGTCACAGGCTTCCGGCTGATCAAGCCATCTTTGATCAGCTTCCTGATCTGCTGACAGGAGTTGGCATTGGTGATTTTGTTGGTCTCATTGGGGTCCAACCAGCCCTTCTTTTTACCACAGCGGAGGACATAGAGGCAAGCCTCTTCTGTATCCTGAGCAAACTCATGGCTGCAGACGCAGCAATGAAAGGAAAGGATGGTGTAGTTTTTGTTTGTTTGTTTGTTGTGGTCTCATTTGCCATCCTTATAGTGTCTTTGGCAAAAGTGGTATGCGTATTGCCTTTTGCCCATTTTATACTTAGGTTTCTTTAACTGTAAGAGTTTAGCTGTGAGAGTTTCTTCCTTTAAAAACATTGTTCTATGGACATACAAAGTCTCCTTGGACCAGCTGCCAATGTGTCTTAGGGTTTCCATTGCTGTGATGATACATCATTACCAACACACAAGCTGGGGAGAAAGTTCATTCAGCTTACACTGCTATAACACTTCATCACCAAGGGAAGTCAAGACAGGAACTCAAGCTGGAATGAAATCTGGAGGCAGGAGCTGATGCAGAAGCCATTGAGGGGTGCAGCTTACTGGCTTGCTCCCACGGCGTGCTCAGCCTGCTCGCTCTCTCTCTTTTTTTTTTTCTTTCATAACTGAGATTGTATTGGTTGAGGAACAGAGTACACAGACATTCCAGTTCTTATCACACGTACCAAAACTCTGAAGAGTCACATTGTGTTCATGTGTGCAAATGAAGAGCTAAATGCTGTTTTTCTTTGACTTATCACAGTGATGTTCCAGCCTCAAAGTTTCCCTAAGACCTCTCATAACGCTCATAATCCTCAGTTCCACCAATTCACCATTTTATTTCACACACAGAACGTACTCAAAATCTCCATCTTTCACTGCATTATCACAACTGTTAGGAAAACAGACTGCCATGACCACAAACAGGTGTCACAGTTCCGACAGTGCAAGGACCAAAGACTGGCTTCTTACAAAATGGTTCTACTAGAAACACAGGACCAGATAGAACTGAAACTATTCCAGACACAAGTGCACGACGGAGACCCCAGTTGCCATTTAGTATGCTTTGTACTGTAGGACATAAAACTAGCCCCCTCTACGGAATGTTATGGTGATCCCCGAGACAGTCACAGCCTCTCCTGATTCAGTATCCTCTTATTTTCTGGTTCTGCCAAAACAAACAACTAGTAGACTGTTTAACTTCTTAAAAAATAATTTATACTTTAAAAAATGAGATGAGGTAGGATTCCCTCACCTTTTAAAAATGTTTCTAGAGCTACTAAAAAACTCGAAGTTACAAAATAGTTGATAAAGATATTCCTCTGGAGTGTACAAGAAGTGAGGCAGGGACCGCTGACAGACGTGATGGATGCTTAGTTGTCCTTGGCTTCTTTCTCTTCAGAGGCTGGACTCTGGTTTTCCGTCTCCCCATTTCCCGTAGGCAGATCTGTAGTTTGCTGGTCAGCCACTTCAGCCTGTTTGCTCTTTGCTCCCCTCTTCCCCTTTATCTGCACTCCTTTTGTCTGATGCTTTATCTCCGCACTCCGCACCCCCGCCCCCACCCCCCGGCCTTTTTCGGCTTCGCAACCACCTTGGCAGGGGCGGGCTTGGCAGACCGCCTTGCTAAGCGGTGCTCCGCCTTCGCCGCTCCAGCAGTGCAAACCTTCCTCTTGGGCATCTTGGCGGGAGACGCGTGCGACGCTGGATCTGTCACGGAGCTGCACTGCCTAGCTGCCACCACACGAACTGCCCAGCCTGCTCTCTTCTAGGACCACCAGTACAGGGATGACATCATCCATCACGGGCTGGGCCTCCCCCATTGGTCACTAATTGAGGAAATGCCTTACAGCTCGATCTCATGGAGGCATTTTCTCAACTGGGGTTCCTCCCTCTCCGATGACTCTAACATGTGGCAGGTTGACACCAAACCAGCCTGTACACAGTGAGTAACTGAAAGTTGTGGATCTCAGCTCCAAAAACTCTCTGAAAGCCCTCCTTTGCCCTATGGCATAGAAACACTAGAGTTGGAAGCAAAGGTATATAAAGGAACCTTCTTTGATAAAAAAGAAAAATAAAATAAAACTACTAGCCTAGGACTTCCAGCACACCTATTGCAAGGTGATGGAGGTCCTCTGTTCCAGGCGGTGGGGTGGGGTGGGGTGGGGTGGGAAGAGAGGGGTGGGGTGGGGAGGTGGGGTGGGGAGGGGCGGTGGGTACTGCAACTCAATTGACACACCTGCCTATCTTTTAGGGGTTGGTTTGGTTTGTGCTAATGTCAGTGAAGAAGAGTTCTAAAAGTTCCTGTCTAAGAGTTTTGAGCAGGTTCATCTTCTCTGCTGATTTTAAGAATTAAAAAGCAGGAAAAACAAAAACAACAATGGCAACAGCAACAAAGCAAGAAAAACCTCAGACACAGCAGGTAGGAATAGGTAACAGACTTTGTAAATGGACACCAGGAGAGGAAAATGAAGAAAGACTCAACCTCAGACGGCCAGAGCAGACCTCCATCAGGGTGAGAGGCAGCACTCCCTGAGATGTATTCTGTGTTCCAGGGAGGAGGACAGTGCAGGCTTTGAGAAAGTGTTTGCAGTTGAAAGTAGGGAGGGGAGAGCTCGGCTTTTCTGCTTTCCAAAACTGTGGCTGTGGAGCTAAGTCAGGCTGCCTGTTTCTAGCCTCTGGGCTCAGCGCACGTGGTGGTGGTGGAGACCCTCAGCAGGTTCCAGACTCCATACATGGCAATGTGCTCATATACATAAAGTAAATAGGTAAGTCTTTAAAAGAAGTTTAAAGGACAGTAAACATATAAGTTCCAGGACACTAAAGAGGAAGGGAGTGAGTAAGGACGAGCCAAGGTGGGAGGGAACCAAGAGCCCATCCACAGAAGGCTTCCGGAGTTCTCTATGCCTGGTACCTAAGTCTTTGGGCCCTACTTTGAATCAATCTGTTCCAGCGTTCCTGGAAGGGAGTGCGATCCTTCGTGGGATGCAGAGGTCTTGGTCTCTCCAATTTTGGAGTACCGTGGTGGCTAAAGAGTCGATCACAAAAGGCATCAGATTGATCTGAACTTTCTTTAATGTTCTCGCGGAGTTGTGAGACACAGAAGTTAATCGATGTAAGGAAACCTCCAGCCCTGCTATTCCCATTCCGAGTCCCAAAAGGATGCCCATATTTCGGAGCTTTCCCGTGATCGCGCTCGAGGTCTAGTAAGACACGGAGGCATCCATAGAGTTTAAAGCTGTTGGCCTTTTGCTGGGGCAGTCTCTCAGCTACTAACTCATCCTGACTTCTCTGCCACTCTGTCTTCCCGTGTGGTTCTCACGGCATGCTTCGAGCTCCACCTCCCTTCTGCCTCCGGAGTTTCCTGCATCTCTGCCAGGCCTCCGCCGTAATGTCCTGTCCGTTATGATATACAAAGCCACATTCCGGTCCGAAGCAATCAGCAGCAAGACAACGCCCAATCTTTCTCTTCCGGTTGCCCTTTGGTGCTGAGGGCTCTTGACCTTCACCGCCAAGGCACTTTGCTTTTTAACATGATTATCTCAGAGATTCATATTCTGGGCAGGTGAGATAAGACAAGCATTTACATATAGAAAACTAGTGATGGGCCATAGAAATGACAATAGCAAAATCCTGCCAGCCTTTAGGTCTCTGTGGGCACAGCAGTGAACAACTGAAGATAAAGGAACAGACCTTCGTAAGACTGAGGACAGGCTGCACGGCTCCTTCAGCTCCTATTGCAGTAGACTTAGTGACAGGCCCTGGGTCATTGTGGGGAGTGAGGGAGTCAGTAGGGGATGTAAAGGCAAAGGCACCTTTCCAGTCAGAGGGTAAGGGCCTAGGCATTTCTTCCGTTGTAGGACAGTCACCAGAGAAGACTGCTTGGACATGGCTTTAAGCCAATAGCTGGCGGTGACTACACTGGGTGTTCAGAATCCTATTGTAGCTCGGAGCTTCTCTCAGGGTGAGATGTTAAGCACAAAACAAACATATCCTGGGTTGGCGTAGTTCATCTAACAAGAACAGTAGTCAGAAGCAGAAGTACAGAAGTCAAAAAACAAGGTTGGGACATTTAGAGACTCTTCCAGAACTGTGGACTGTGATGGATTGATTGGGTCTTTGTCTTTGGCAGGAGGTGCTGTCTCCATGCTGAGTTTCACAGCCTGAATGGTGCTTCCATCATGGAGTCAGTTGTGCTAAGATCTGGGGGCCTGGTACAGGTCCACAACCCCCAAAGAAAGAGTCCTGTTTTCTGGGAAAGACAGGGGCACAGTCAAAAAGAGTTTCTGATGGACCTCTCCTTTGCCCAAAAGCTTTTCTTTCTGTTGAAATTCCACAGGGAAAACTCGTGAGCCAGAGACAGAGTAATGAGAGGTTGTAGGTTAGCTGTAAATAATGGTTTCTTTTAGGGTTTTCTAAGGCCAAACCAGCCCCCACTATTAAATTCTTGCTTGATTCATATAAACAGAAAGATTCCAGAACAAGCAGAGGGAAGAATATCTTGGTCGACAGCAACAAGAGATTATGGCCCCTCAACCAATGTATAGACTTGAACAGGTTTGTAATTCCAGAACTCAAAGGAAGGGAAATCTGGTTCCTACCGAGGAAGGGCATTGGTACCAAAAGTTTTACTGTTGATCTTCCTTCTGTCCTTTCCTTGGGGGATGTATGACCTTTTACCAAGGTAATTGCATAGTGGATAAAGGTAAATAACAGGTGCCGAGGAAATAGGTCACTTGGTCAAGTGCTTGACACTCAAGCATGAAGGCTTGGTGAATATACACGACCAGGCTCACTCACGTAGGTCTGACAGCACAAACAGGTGAAGAAGTGAGTGAGCCAACAGCCTCTGCTTTCTATTCCTTCTAAATGTCTCCTGCCCCAGAACACACCGGTGACCTCAGGGGGTGTGCCCTATGGCTGGTGGACTGTGGAAGAGGAGGTCCTGGCTTACAGATGTGTGGATAGAGGTGCAGCATTACAGCCTTTTCTGGGTCAACCCTAAAGGAAATGGAGAAGGGAAATCTTTGTAGGGGAAAGAACCTTGGGCAATGCACGCAGTCATGCATCTGGCTTAGAAAGAATATGTCCAGATGAGTGGTTACACACTGGTCATGGTCTGTGGCCAGTGGTTTGGCTGGGAAGTTGGGAACTTGGAAAGGACCATGACTAGGAAATTGGTGAGAGAGACGCTTGGGGATAGATCTCTCCAAATGGACAGAGGATACGAAGATACCATGTTTTACTAGGTGCTCACCCAAAGGCGATGTCAGCAGAGGAGGACTTCAATCATCAAAGGGATAGTGGAGTAGACAGTATGATCTTTCTATGCATAGCAGCCAACCTTCACCCCCACCCATCCCTGTCATTGCCCAAATAGGCCCATGAACAAGGGTGGTGGTTATGCTTGGGCTCAACAACATGGACTTCTCCTCAGCAAGGCTGAGGTCCAGGTTCACGGAGAGATTTTGTATCAAAAAGTTAAAATGGCCAGCAAGATGGCTTACTTGGTATGTCTGAGAAGAAATTAGTCTAGTCTGTTAATAAAAACCATGTAGATGCTGACGAGGAGGTATACGTCTGGAAGAAGGGGGCAAAGTTCTCCAGAATGCTGTCATGCTCTGAACCAGCATCTGACCTCTGCTGGCTCTGTTCCAGGGGCAGGAACCATGTCATGCTGTCCCTTACACATGATCAAGCAGGACTGGGCACACCGTCAGAACCAATGTTATGAAAAAGGCCATGTTCCAAAAGCAGTCTACAGATAAAATATAATCCATATCAAGATTCCAATGATATAGAAAACTTATCCAAAGAAATAGGAAAACTTCTAAAATTTATATGGGAGCAAAATGACTTCAAATGACCAAAGCAAGCCTGAGCCAAATGAACAATGCTGACAGAATCACAGAGCCTGATGTCAAACTTAAGTATGGAGGCCTCGTATCCAAAGCAGAAGGGCATAACAACAGAATAATAAGTTAGAAATCCACAGGTACAGTGACCTAACCTTTGCTAAAAGTGTCACATTGGAGAAAAGAAATGAACCTGGTAACTCACATGCAGGAGACAAAAACTAGAGTCCTACTAGAATCAATTTAAATAAGTAAACGTAAGACTTGAAACTCTGAAGCTGTAGCAAGAGCACAGAGAAAACATTTTCAGATATGGACATAAAGGCAAGCAACATGTTAAGATGGCTTGCCTCCAAGCCTGCTGCCTTGAGTTCAAATCCCAGAATCACACAGTAGAAGGAAAGAAAAAAATTGTCCATCCCAGTTCTTTTGGAATTCTTATACCAAACATCCATATATATATATTTCATAAATATGTCTTCTGGGGCTGGGGATTTAGCTCAGTGGTAGAGCGCTTACCTAGGAAGCGCAAGGCCCTGGGTTCGGTCCCCAGTTCCGGAAAAAAAAAAAAAATATGTCTTCTATAATTATCATTTTTTCTTTTTTTAAAAGATTTTATTTATTTTATTTATATGAGTATACTATAGGTATCTTCATACATACCAGAAGAGGGCGTCAGATTCATTACAGATGGCTGTGAGCCACCATGTGGTTGCTGGGATTTGAACTCAGGACCTCTGGAAGAGCAGTCAGTGCTCTTAAACGCTGAGCCATCTCTCCAGCCCTATAATTATCTTTTTTTTAATGTGGAAGGGCCCAGCTTAACATTACAAACTCCATTTTTGCTATCAGACTCCATTTTATGATTAACTTGCCCTCTGCGTGAACTCAGCTATTAGCAAAACCCCAACTTGTTCCAGGAGCCATGTCACCCTGATAACAATCACGATTCCTCTAGGCAAATAACCACTCTGCTCGTGGTGACAACCAATCAGTCCTTAAGGGGAAAGTGCCTAACGTCTAAAGTAGATCGACTAGACTAGCAACCATCGTTCACACCAAGCTGAAGTCATTACTAGCTAATAGAAGTGCACCAAGCAAATGCCAACCAATTATGTAACTGCCAGGTTGGAAAGTCCCTCACCCATGGTACCGTGGTAAATAGGCAAGGCTTGTACCAGCTCAGGACCTTCCACACCTTCCACTGTGCTGGAGAGGTTGGAAGGTCTGAGCTCGAGCTTAAACAAAGACTCTTTGCTTTTCCATAAGAGTTTGACTCCTGGTGGTCTGTGGGGACCTCGAGATCTGGGCATAACAAATATATGTGTGTGTGTGCACATATGTATGTGTGTGTGTATACACATGTATGTGTATATATATATATATATAAATTTTTGCTTAATAAATCAAGAGGAGGTGACAGGGGAGAGCCTGGGAGGAGTGAAGGAGGGAGAAACTGTGGTTGGCATATAATATATGAGAGAAGAATAAAATATAGTGACCAGGCACATGCATACTGTGCATGAGCTTCCTCACTCTCTCTTGTACAGACAAATGCTCACAAAGGTTCACACACACACAGCAACAGCACAACACACCTATGCACACACACAAAGATCATGTCTTTGCAGACATATGCAGACACACGTACACACAAAGTAAAGCGTACAGATGATCTGAGGGGCAGAGAGGGAACAGAAACTGTATTTTTCCTCTGGAGGATAAGAGTTTTAGGTGTTTTTGGTGGTCTGGGATGTGTTCCTTTCCCCTAACCTTGGTTACCTTAGGCAAACATAGGGAAGCTGATGGATCTGGAGCTTCCAGTGGACATGTTTCTGGTGTATCGGGAGAACTCTCTCCCAAAAATTTGGGTTATTGAACTTAGACAAAGAAAGGGAAGACGTCTGGCCCACAGCTTCCAGGAAACAAGTTTAGGACACACCTAGAACCTACCTTGTCATCCTTGACCAGTCAGTCAGATAGGTCCCTGCTGGTGGGAGAAAAAAAACAACCTTTCAATCCTCTGACTGAGGTGGAAAACGTTAGTGATCTTTATTAACTGACCATGGCCCATTTCTTTTTTTTTTTTGGTTCTTTTTTTCGGAGCTGGGGACCGAACCCAGGGCCTTGCGCTTCCTAGGTAAGCGCTCTACCACTGAGCTAAATCCCCAGCCCCCATGGCCCATTTCTCGATCTTCTTCTGTCCAGAATCTGTCTACCTCCTGGTCCTTCACTCCCCCCTCTCAGAAGAGGTCACTGTAGCTGCAGTAGGGTTTGGAGGATGGAGACTGTTCTGACTGCTTCAAGCTGACAAAGGGAATGTGGGAGTGGGCAGTGCAAGGAAAGTAGGTCTAAGGGAGCGTAGTAAAACATTGCCAACTGCAGCAACACAGAAAGACCTTTGGTCTTCAGAGTGATCTGTGCAGCTGAGGTAATATCTGTAACATATGCTGTTAATATAACTATAGTTTCTACTGAAAACATTACGACAGTTGTGCAGTCTTTCCCTTATTAGAGGAAGAGGATTGGAAAAAAAAATTCACCCAGAGAAGCCTCTGCTCCATTATATTAACATTTATTATTGGAATGCATGATATCTTTGCCACGGTTGTGTATTAGAAGGTGTGGACTGTGGAGAAGGTTATATATGATTTATGAGTATGAATTTATGGGGATTACCATATCATTTAGGAACCCACAGAGGCCAGCAGAGGGCATTAGATTCCCCTGAAACTGGAGTTGCAGTTTGCGAGAGGCCCTGTGGGTACTGGGAACCAAACTGTTTTTCTGCAAGGTCAGGATCACTCCAGCCCCACTGCCTCTATATATTTAAGCCTTGCTTCAATGGCCTAAATTATTCCTGGTGTTCACATTCTGGTGTTGAAATTAAGGAGCCTTATGAAGGAGTCTAACTATCAAGCTGCCTGACAGGATTCAAGCCCCTGTCGAGTAAGAGGTTTAGTATAGGGGTTGGGGATTTAGCTCAGAGGTAGAGCGCTTGCCTAGGAAGCGCAAGGCCCTGGGTTCGGTCCCCAGCTCCGAAAAAAAGAACTAAAAAAAAAAAAAAAAAAAAAAAAAAAAAAAGAGGTTTAGTATATAAATACTTTCTCTTTTCTTCCTGTCTCCTTGTATTGCTCCGCCCCCCCTCCCCCAACCCCTTTCTTTCTGAGAGAGGAGCTCATGTAGCCCGTGCTGGTCTGAACTTACAAATACATACTTTTCCCCAGTGTTGGTGGTCCAACCCAGGATGCTAGGCAAGCACTCTGCGGAGTGAGCTACATCCCCAGATACACTACATGCTCTGAAGAGTCAGGAAGGGGTTGGGGATTTAGCTCAGTGGTAGAGCGCTTGCCTAGCAAGCGCAAGGCCCTGGGTTCGGTCCCCAGCTCCGGGAAAAAAAGAAAAGAAAAAAAAGAGTCAGGAAAAGATGGTTCCTTAAATTTTAGTATTATTTTACCTCTGACTCTCTTATATAAGAGAAAAGAGAAACGGGGGACAAGAGGACCTCTGTAACTTGTCAAAAACTTGAGCTCGGGGTTGGGGATTTGGCTCAGTGGTAGAGGGCTTGCCTAGGAAGCGCAAGGTCTTGGGTTCGGTCTCCAGCCCCGGAAAAAAAAAACAAAACTTGAGCTCGAAAACTTGCTTTAGGCTGAAGAATTTTCATTCGTTACAAAGCTCGTGTTGGAGGACAGATATTCTGGAGGGTCCATTGCTGTAAGCATGCAGGATCATCTGCCCCACCGCCTGCTTCCATGATAGTTTATCTCCCATGGCCACCGCCCATGCGGCATCATTCGTTCTCAACCCTACCGCCCTACCTCAAGAGGCTAGCTCTAACATCTGCTGTGGTCCGCTAAGGGACAAAGCTAGAACTAGCCACTCTGGTTTCCTCATTAAGAGGATCCCAAGCCAGGCATGATGGCTCATGCGCACTGTTGCAGTTAGGCTGTGCTACTCCGTTTACGAGCAGCTTCGACTCCATCTTGAGGGTGGGGGGGATGATTGTGTTCCTGGGTGGGCAAGCAGACAGCACCTGACACGACCCGTGCGGCAGAGAGTAACAGTGAGTATTCCTGGGAGCAGGAAGAGTGCTACCCTGTAAATTTAGGAGGGTGAATGAGACTATTGGGCTCGTGAACATATTAAAATCATATCATGGAGTTCTGGAGAGATTATTCAGTGGTGAGAAACACGTTTTGTGACCCTAGTTTGATTCCTAGCACCTTGGTGACACCTGACAACCATCTATAATTCCAGTTCTAGGGGACACAACTCTTTTCTGGCCTTCATGGGCACAAGGCATGGACATGGTAGACAGACATACACGTAGGCAAAACATTCATACACATACATTAAACTAAATAAATATTTAAGTAAAAAATTATAATACTGGCTGTGATGGCACAGGCTTTTAATCCCAGCTCTCTGCAGGAGAAGCTCTGTGAGTTTGAGGGTAGCCTGGTCTATAGATGGAGTTCCAATACAACCAAGGCTGTTACACAAAACACACACACACACGTGTACATGTGTAAATAAAATCATATCAGAGAAACTTAACCCAAGAAGTTAAAGGACATGCCAAAGTGTATCTCTCTCACCTGGACCCAGAAAGCCACGGATACCTAACACTAGGACAACATCCCATACAGAGCTGTTATTTGCTACCTAGTGTGCTCACCCGGAGAACTCCTGGCATACTCATACTCAGCTGCCATCTGTCCATCCATCTGCTCTCCCATTTGGACTTGAGCCCTCTGTTCTGCTCCAGTGATTCTAGTCTTTTATCTTGCAGAGGGACTTACCCATGAACCTTTGCTCTCCCCCTCGCCTCTCAGCCTGAACGGCAGCTTCCTTCCTGAGGTTGGTTTGGGTTTGTTAATCTTATCAATATGGGCGCTAGTGCATTTCTATCAGCCCAGGTCTGGAACCTCGTGAAGGTCTGCTGTAGCCTCACTAAGCCTGTATTAGTTCTGTAACTCAGATATATAGAGAGATTCACTGTGTGCTGTGTGATACGAGATTAATGCTAGGAATTAAGATTAGAATAAAATAACCCGGGGCCACCTCGGCCTGACTGCCAGTGTAGGTAGGATTATCTAGAAAATCGCTGCCTTTGAAATTTTTTACCTTGCGAACTTTTTGTTAGGTAATGAATTCTGATATTGTGGATAGATAGATGTGTTTATCTATGTTTCTGGCAAATGGTGTTCACAATGCCTATCACAGCAGCGGATAAGAGGCGGAAAACAGGAAGATTAGAATTTCAAAGCCAGTTTGACTAGGTTGCAAGTTCAAAGCCAGCCTGGGCTACATGAGACTAAGTCTTAAATCAACAACCAAAAAGAGGTTCCTAATGGGGAAGAGGTTTGCTAGCATGCTAGCCTTCTAGTGGGTTCTCCAGGAAAACACTGGCAGAGTTTTAGAAAATCTTCATCAGATCCAATATGAAACAAAAATCTATCCTATTCCTTCCCAGAGACGATGTAATGATAGTCTTGGTTCCTTGCTCTTACCTAATGGAGAAGGAGCTGAAGATGTCAGACACAAACACACCGAGACCCTTGACGAGAAAGACCATGGTTGTGAGGTTCATGGGAAATGAATGGAGCATCTCTTACCTGTATGGCTGAGGGAGGTCTTCGTGCGCTCTCCGATCTAATATAATTATATTACGTGCTCTTTGGTTTCTTGTTAGTTTGTTCATGGTAATTGCCATTTCAATTGATACATTGGTCATTTAGATTACAATTTATCCTTCTCAGGTCGCTGAGGGCTTTGAGGACTAGACTAGAACAAGAAGTGACTTCTTACCTGTCTAAAGGAAGTCAGTTTAGGTGACTGCTTCCAGTGGTCAACCACCTGGGTCTCATGGTGAATAACCGGAGAGGAAAAGTGTAAAGTTTAAAGTTTATGTAAGGTCTGATAATATGAAAGCTTCTAAGAAAGTGTTTGAGGGTCTAGGAAGGTGTTTTGAGGTTGATAAATGCAAGTTATGAAGGTTGGAGGTGAAAAACCTTGAATGGTATTAGAAGAGTGAGTTAAGAAACATGGGAGGTGGGGTTGGGGATTTAGCTCAGTGGTAGAGTGCTTGCCTAGCAAGCGCAAGGCCCTGGGTTCGGTCCCCAGCTCTGTAAAAAAAAGGGGAAAAAAAACAAAACAAAACATGGGAGGGCTGGAGAGATGGCTCAGTGGTTAAGAGCACAAACTGCTCTTCCAGAGGACCTGAGTTCAAATCCCACAACCACAACCATCTGTAATGGAATCTGATACCCTCTTTTGGTGTGTTTGAGACAGCTACAGTGTACTTATGTATAATAAATAAATAAATCTTTAAAAAAAAGGGACATGGGAAGAAGAAAAATGTTTCAGACCTCTTCCCCTCACTATGCCACTGCTGTACAGAGAGTTCAACATTCAGAACTTTTTTTTTTTTTTTTTTTTAGTTCTTTTTTCGGAGCTGGGGACCGAACCCAGGGCCTTGCGCTTCCTAGGCAAGCGCTCTACCACTGAGCTAAATCCCCAACCCCTTGTTCAGAACTTTTATGTGGTAATACCAGCATATCTGAAAATTATATTTTTATAAACTTAAAAGGGTTCTTATAAGCTTCAGGGAATCCACTCAAACCCACCTCCCTAAGGTCAGATAAGTACTGTCAATCAACAGCCTGTTTCCCTCCCCACCGCCTATCCTGACGGTGGGGTCTGTTCCCCTTTCCCGGACCCTGGACCAACTTCCCCATCCCCATTTTCCTAGGTTTCCTAGAGACACATCGCCCCAAAGTCATCAGGAAGTCGCTAAAGGTCACAACGACCATATTCCTAGTCCACCATCGCCTTTTTCTAATTTTTTTTCTAAAAAAATGATTTATTTATTTATGTATATGAGTACACTGTAGCTATCTTCAGACACACCAGAAGAGGGCATCGGATCCCATTACAGATGGTTGTGAGCCACCATGTGGTTGCTGGGAATTGAACTCAGGACCTCTGAAACAGTAGTCGGTGCTCTTAACCACTGAGCCATCTCTCCAGTCCCCTAATTTTTCTTTTTTAACCAAACCAAAATGGGAAATGTTGGCGTTTTGTCTAGGCTCTGCCCCACAGTTACCTGGCAACAGCCAGGTCTGCCTGACTCACTATAAAAGGGGCTGGCTGCTTGCCCCTTCTCGCTCTCTTGCCTTCTTGCTCTAGCTCTGTCCCTCTCTCCTGTTCCCCCTCTCTCCCCGTTCTCCTCCCCCGACTTCATGTACTCATGGCTAGCCTCTACTCCTCTACTGTCTCTCTGTCTTTCTACGTCTCTACTACCCTCTCAACTTCCCTCCTGTGTGTGCCCTGAATAAACTCTGCTCTATACTATACCATCATGTAGCTGGCCCCTCAGCATGGGCCTGCGAAGGCACTCCCTTCCCCCAACCTGACTACACATATTCCTTCCCTCTTTATTTTATTTTTTTTTTTATAAAACACAACACCCACCCCCACCTCCAACTTCCAAGACCATGGCTCTAAAACTTACAAATGTATACCCAAGGGGGGGAAAAACCTTTTTATTTTCTGTCTCCAATGTCTGTCTGTCTGTCTATCTACTATCTTTCTCTCTCTCTCTCTCTCTTTCTTTCTTTCTTTCTTTCTTTCTTTCTTTCTTTCTTTCTTTCCTTCTTCCTTCCTTCTTTCTTTCTTTTCTTTCTTTCTATCTATCTATCATCTATCTATCTATCTATCTATCTACCTATCTATCTATCTATCATCTAACATCTATCTATCTATCTATCTATCTATCTATCTATCTATCTATCTATCTATCACAGCATCCTGCCAAGTCCAAGTGTTTCCTAGACCCTGCATGCAGTACAGTCCCTAACTGCCTACCCACAGGTGCTTCCAATAGGTCTTCATGTCCCTAGCCCCAGATGGTCCTACAACCTGGACATCAAGTAAAACAGCCTGCTCTTCCTAGTCTTGGCCAACATTCCATCTTTTTGCCATAACAATGCCCAAATGTCAGCAGGAAGCAGTCATAGCCGATTATATCACCCTTATCCATTCATTCCAGAAGGCTGGAAAGTTGGGATTCAGACCTGGGACAAACAGCTGAGGTGCACATTTAACCTACCAGAGTGAACCTGGCCTCCGGGTTCTCACAACATCCGTCAGGCCCTACCCAGCACACCCCATCTGAACTTTGCAACCTCCTTCCTCTGGGCCAGTGTGTCTGCCCTAGAGCTGCTTCCCTATAAACCTGCATTTATATAGTCTAATCTGCTTCGAATTGGCTCATTTCACCAGCAGAGAATAACTTAGTAATTACTGAGTGGATGTAATTGATCACCAATCATTTTGTTTGTCTGATAGCCTGTGTCTATAGTTAAGGCTGTTTGTTTTTATGTGTGTGTGTGTGTATGTGTGTGTGTAAGTGTAAGTGTGTGTGTATATGTGTGTGTGTGTGTGTGTGTTTGTGTATGTGTAAGTGTGTGTGTAAGTGTGTGTATGTGTGTATGTGTGTGTGTATGTGTGTGTGTGTATAAGTGTGTGTGTGTAAGTGTGTGTAAGTGTGTGTGTGTGTATGTATGTGTGTAAGTGTGTGTAAGTGTGTATGTATGTGTGTGTATAAATGTGTGTATAAGTGTATGTGTATGTGTGTGTGTATGTGTGTGTGTTTCTGTGTGTGTGTGTGTGTGTGTGTGTGTGTGTGTGTGTGTGTGTGTGTGTGTGTGTGTGTGTGTGTGTGTGTGTGTGTGTGTGTGTGTGTAAGCCTCCCTTAGACTATACTGCAGAGGCCTTTTCTTCTCAGTCCTTTTTTTCCCCCTTTTCTGTTGCCACTTCTAAGAAAACATGTTAGTTAAGTTTATCTCAAGGCATTCTTAGCTAAAATCAAACTGGCTTGGGTCTGAGGAAAAGGTATTCAGAAGACTTTTGTTTGTTTGTTTGGTTGGTTTTGAGACAGGGTTTCCTTTTGTAGCGTTGGCTGATCTGTAGTCTGGCCTCAAACTCATTGAAATCTACCAGCTTCTGCCTCCCAAGTGATGGGATTAAAGATGTGCATCAAAAGTCTTTTATTTTAGTGTGTGTGTGTGTGTGTGTGTGTGTGTGTGTGTGTGTGTTCGCACGTGCACGCTCACACATGCCATTGTGTCATGCATAGGGAGGTCAGAGGACAAGCTTATTGTATTAATTCTCTCTTTTTACTTTGATGTGTGTTCTAGGGTTCAAACTCGAGTCACCAGGCTTGGATGGCCAGTGCATTTACCCACTGCAGCATCTTGACATCTCCAAGACTTATTTTTTTTTTTTTTTGAGCTAAGGTATCACACGGTATCTTAGCTTAACATGGAACATACCGAGTAACCCAGCCCTTAAACTCCCATCTGCCTAGTGTGAAGATTATAGGCGTGTCATGTGCCTGGCTAAAGTAGACAGCTTAAAATCCAGGCAGGGCTGGGTGGGGTAGTGCATACAGGGAACGAGGAGGTACAATAGAGGTTGTTGTTGTTGTTGTTGTTTTCTGAGACATTTTTTTTTTTCTGTGTAGCCCTGCCTGTCCTGGAACTTACTCTATAGACCTGTCTTGAACTCAGAGGTCTATCTGCTTCTGCCTCCCTGGGGCTGGGAATAGGACACATTTGTGCCACCACAGCTGGCTCTACAGAGGAGATTTTTAAATCAAAGTCCAGAGAATCTCTACAAGGGCTCCCAAGAGAATCCATCTATTGGCTTCTACTCACGCCCGCCCGTTTGGTGATGGTGATGATGGCTTGAGTGATGGCTGAGGATCTGCTTTGAGGCCCTTTAGTAGATGTTGGAAATGTTAGAATCAGTGTGAGGTCCCATTCAGATGACTTCCAGATAGGGAGAGGAAAGAAACTTAGCCATTGTTTAATTTTTAGCTTGCAACACTACTGGGCCCAACTCTCTTGACTACAGGAGAGCCAAGGTCTGAAGTCTTAAATGTGAACAGCATTTTTTTTTTTTTTTTTTTTTTTGGTTCTTTTTTTTCGAATCTGAAGGGGAATCATTAGTAGGAGTCTGAACAGCGCCGCAGATGCGGTTAAGCCTGGTGTCCAGGCAGAGTCATCCTGGCAAGGAAACACAATCGGCATCCCAGTATTTGGTGCTACTTTCCCACAGCGTGTTTAAGACTCCGATGGTTAGGGTTCTCTAGAGCAAAAGAAGTTATAGAATGAATCTCTCTACAGGCTATGGTCCAGCTAATTCTGTAATGGCCACCTGTGAATGGAAGTTTCAAGAATCTAGTCCACAAGGCTGGATGTCTTAGCTGCTTTCAGTAGATCAGCATTAAACCAGGCTGGGGTGGCAAGTGGGGGGTAGGGTTGGGGTTTGGGTTAGGCTACACAGTAAAACCCTGTCGGGGGTGGGAGAGGGTGGATTAAAAAAAAAAGCTCTGGATTAAAGGCTTGTTTTCCTGTTTTAAAGGTCCAGGTCAGAAGTGGATCTTTCCAACTTCAAATTAAGCAAGCAAGCAAACAAACAAACAAAAAACCCTCACAGATGTTTCTCATTTTGGGGTTTTAGTTAATTCCAATTGTAGTCAAGTTGACAACCAATAATAGCCATCACAAATACCATGCAGGCAGCCAACATTATCTATCTATCTATCTATCTATCTATCTATCTATCTATCTATCTATCTATCATCTATCTATATCATCTATCTGTCTATCTATCATCTGCCTATCTATCATCTATCTATCTATCTATCTATCTATCATCTCTCTGTGTCTGTATGTCTATCATCTATCTATCATCTATCTATCTATCTATCTATCTATCTATCTATCTATCTATCATCTCTCTGTGTGTCTGTCTATCATCTATCATCTCTCTGTGTCTATCTATCATCTATCTATCTATCATCTATCTGTCTATTATCTATCTATCATCTATATATCTATCTATCATCTATCTGTCTGCTTGTCTGTCTATCTACACATCATGCATACACACACACACACACACACACACACACGATTTGTATTGTCAAGGGCAGCTGCCTTTGGGGGTCACTTGGGCTTGAGGGGAACCTCTAGCTCCCCTAGTTTTTCTTTTTCTTTTGTTTTGTTTTTTGTTGGGACAGGGTTTCTCTCTGTAACAGTCCTGGCTGCCCTATGGACCAGGCTGGCCTCGATCATACAGAATCCACCTGTCTGCCTCTGAGTGCTGGGGTTAAAGGCCTGCACCATCATCTCCCTGCTCTGTTAGTCTTAATTTCACTAGTTGTTCTATCTATGTGGAGGATGAAACCTTGCTTGGCTGTGGCCTTGCTTGAAAGTCTTCTGAGAATAAGAAAACAGGTGACTTCCCACACTTACAGGACATTTTGAGAGATGCCCCACAGTCCCCGGGGACCTGGTTGACTTTGGAGGACAAGGTGGTGGGGGGTGCAGAGTGATTTCTCACTAGGAAGGCATATTAGTTCTACAACACTCTGTTGGCTTATAGGCGATTCCACTAGGCTCCCCGAAGGGCTCTAGCAATGGCTTAGCTCATCACTTGTCGCCGAAGCTAGGTGTGCTTCATATAAAACTCAGTGGTACACCTTGGCGTGGGTCCGCTGGGTACTCCCTTACTGAGTTATATCTCATGGCACTCTGGGTCTTCCGTTCCCATGATCCCATTAGGCATTCAGGAACGTGAAGAATCAAAAAGGAAAAAAAAATCGGGAAGAGGTTTGGGACATGTGATTGAATGCTTGTGGTGCAGATCATAAGAGTAAGGTTGTTAAGTTCTATAAGTGTTGCCACTTTGAATAATGCAGTGTGAGGTTGCAATTACCAAGATGCCGGTAAATGCACATGGTTGTCACTATTCTGATGTCACTGACCAAGATGGAGGTCAAGTCACGTGGTCGTTGCCAGTTTGATGGTGTCACTGACCAATGGTGGCCAATTCATATGGCTGTTTCTACTTTGATGAGGTCATTAGATGGCAGCGAAGCTGCATGGCTTTTTTTTTTTTTTGCTAGTAGTGAGCTCAGCTCCATGATAAAACAAGCCCATCCCCCATCAGCACCCAAGTCCCTGTGGGATCCATGCATACCTATAGAAGGCATGAGGTCCTCACACACATAGAGGAGCACTGGGAAAACCAGGAGTGTTAAACACACAGGGCTGTCTCTTTAACGGAAGGGATGCATTCCTGTTTCCGCAGGGAAAGCTGGTAGTTAATAGCCTGGTGATCTATCTGTGCTGTCTGCAGGGCCAGGCCACACCCGACTCACTCAGTTCATGTTTATTTCCTCCCTCGGCTTTTATTCTGAGGGTTGTTTCTCAGTCAATAGAACCCATTCTTACGGAAGAGTTCACGTGTACTTTGCAAAAGAGTTTTTCTGTAGTCATACCTTAAACTTTATTGTGACAACTGTCGCTGGGAAACTTTCCCCCAAAGTAGTACTGTGCTTAAATATACCTGAAATAAACTGCTCAGGGCCAGACTTCAGCAGTTTAAACCACCACTTCCGAAGTCTTTTTAAAACAGTTTTCTTTCTTGTCTCACACAGATCCTTACTCTTTGGTCCATGATGTTTACAGAGACTCCCACACAACTCAAGGATTAAATGTGCAGGGTGGCCCTTTTTCTTCCTTCCTTCCTTCCTTCCTTCCTTCCTTCCTTCCTTCCTTCCTTCCTCTCTCTCTCTCTCTCTCTCTCTCTCTCTCTCTTTCTCTCTCTCTCTCTTTCATTCCTTTTTCTTTTTAAGATTTATCTATTTTATGTATATGAGTACACTGTAGCTGTCTGTCTTCAGACACCAGAAGAGGGCATCAGATCCCATTACAGATGGTTGTGAGCCACCTTGTGGTTGCTGGGATTTGAACTCAGCGCTGGCTCACTCATGACCACTCCACCAGGCTAGCTCTACATTGCTGCCCTGGATAAGTGTGGGTTTGGGCATGGGAGGGGGGAGGCACTCTCCTGAATGCTATATCCTTGAGGGGTAGGGACAGCTCTCCCACCTGCCACAAGCAGTTAGGAGTGGAATGCAGTATCTCTCCCTTGCCCACATCACCACAGGGCTGATGAAGGGCAGTGCCAGCTTTCCTACTTCACACCCTCAGAAAGCAGGTTCTGCCCCTCATCACGGGAAGACTCCCCATGCTCAGGGATCAGCAGGATTAACGTGGTAAAGATGGCCCTCCTACCAAAAGCAATCTATAAATTCAATGCGTTCCCCATCAAAATTCTAACACAGTTCTTCATAGACCTTGAAAGAACATTTTTCAATTTTATATGGAAAAACAAAAAACCCAGGATAGCTAAAACAGCCCTGAACAATAAGAGAACTTTCCAGGGGTATCACCTCATCCCTGGTCTCAAGCTGTACTACAGAGCAATAGTAATTAAAAAACCCATATGATACTGGCACAAAAACAATCTGGTTGATCAATGGGATGGAATGGAAAACAGATATATAAGTCCACACACTTATGGACGCCTGATTTTTGATAAAGAAGTCAGATATTCCCGCTGGGAAAAAAAAGACATTATCTTCAACAAATTGTGCCGTTCGAATTGATGTCTCCATGCAGAAGAATGCAAATAGACCACTGCTTATCCTGCACAAAATGCAGTTCCAACTGGATCAAAGGTCTCAACAAAAAACCAGACAAACTAACAGTGGGAGTGAAAGACCCCCAGAGTGGGGAGACCCTCACTCAAGTCTCAGGATGATTAGACCCCCCAAGAACTCACACAAAAGCGTCCTTGCTGTAATCACATGAGGTTTATCAATAGAACCAGTGCACTGGGGTTGAGACTCGTATCCCACGCAAGGACACAGGAGTTTGACCCCCAGTAGCTGGGAGAAGGGGTATTTAAAGGAAGAAGCCACAACCCAAGGGGGCAGGGATGGCGTCATTGGAAAATGTGGAGAATACCGGTGAAAAGTCACAAGGAGAAGCTTCCTGTCTCTCAAGATTGCTTTTAAGATTGTAATCTAACTTTATGGTCAGCTAGTTCCTGGGAGAAGCTTTCTGTTATCTTTACTAGGTCGGGATCACGAATCTAAGGGCCTTATCTTTAAGCCCTTTTATCTAGTTTCTGGGAGAGCAGGCTCAAGAAATGTGACCTTTTACCTACTTACAGGTAGAGGGCAGGGTCTGGAATTTGAGGTATTTAGGGCTACTTAGGGGTGAGATAGCATTTTTAAACTTCTGACTTCTTGGCTGTATTTTTTATTCTTTCAGGAGCAGCGGCTGCTTCTGACTCTTTTGCCTGCTTTTGGGACCCTTCCCCTCCTGCTGGGTTGCCTCATACAGCTTTCATTTGAGGGAAGATATCTGATCCTTTTGCAACTTGATAAGCCGTCTTGGGTTGACAACCCTGGCAAGACAACCTTTTTCTGAAGGGAATTAAGGAGGAGTTGATTTGGGGGAGAGTGGAGGAAAAGAAATGATGGTCAGGATGTAATAGATGAGAGAAGAATAAAGTTAAAAAATAATAATTAGGGCTGGAGAGATGGCTCAGTGGTTAAGAGCACTGACTGCTCTTCCAGTGGTCCTGAGTTCAAATCCCAGCAACCACATGGTGGCTCATAATCATCTGTAATGAGATCTGATGCCCTCTTCTGGTCTGTCTAAAGACAGCTAAAGTGTACTTATATATAATAAATTAAAAAAAATAATTAAAAAGATAACAATTTAAAACAAACATTCAAATGACCTAGGAAGAAGGAAAGGAAGAAGGAAAGAAAGAAAGAAGGAAAGAAAGAGAGAAAGAAAGGGAGAACAACACAACAAAATCACCCAAAGGATATAAAGGAAAAGGTGTATAAAGGAAAAGGAGGAGCAACTCTTCTTTGAGAAAGCCACACACACACTGGGGGGGCGTATCTTACATTCTCCCCGACTGCCTCTCTTTCTAAACCTTGTGCTTAAAATCTCCACAAAACTGCTAATCTCTATAAAACAGTTTTATATTAACTTCTTCTAGTCTATCCTATCCTGTAAAAAATTTTTTCTGCATCAAAGCCAAGACTCCTGGGTTTGCCCGAGGGAAGGACTCTGAAGGACTCTTCAGCTGCTGCGGGTAACGGAGCCAGGTGATGATAAGGCATCGCTCACTGGACACTGCCTTCTTTTACCGTTTCTTGGCAGGAGAGAAGCAAGTGTATCCAATAGGAGTTCTGTAGGATAAATCACAAAGCGTTTGATATAAATGGAATGAGCTGAATGCGCACATCAGGAAGACACATCGTGGGAATGAGGGGATCTGAGAAGACTGACAGTCACCGCTCAGTTTGCCTCTAGAAGTAACGCTGACAACATCACGTGACTTCTGGGGGGGGGATCCTAATTTGACGACTCCAATTATGTCAAGTCCAAAAGGTATTAGAACACTTGCAGTAAGTAATTTCGAGAATGTTCCTCACTGAAGATCAAGCAATGGAAGAGAAGGCTTGCCCGCCTGTGATAGTAACAGACTTTGTGCGCTACGTTGCAGTGTGAACCCTATTCCCATGGGAACTCTGCTCTCCCACGCCTCCTCCAGCCCAAGGAATCTGATGGGCAGATACGCGCCAAGCCCTGTCGCGGCAGCCTAGTGTGTTCAAGGTCACTATGCAAACAGCTCATTTAGGTCAGAGACCTCCCGAATCCTGAGCCCATCTGGGGAAAATAATGAGACGTACTCTTCTCACAGGCACCTAGATTCTGATGGGTCACGAGTTCAACTCCACCACGATGCTCACTGTTGGGTCTCAATAGCTCAGTGTTTTTGTTTTGTCTTGTTTTTACATTTACTTATTTAGTATGTTGTGTGAGTGTGTCAACAGCACATATGTAAGGCTCAAGGACAACATATGAGAGCCAGTTTTCTCCTTCCACAGTGTGGGCCCCCCGGAGACTAAATTCAGGTCTGTAGGCTTGGTAGCAAGTGCTCTTCTCAGTGAACTGTTTGCTGGCCTACCTCACAGGAATCTGAATCCTTTCAGCACCTGCCACCTCTCCCACAAGCACCACCACCACCATTCCCTGAGCTGGAAGACAAAAATCAGAGACACAGATCCTCCTCAGGAGCCAGGGCTAGCGGGCAGGTGGGTACTTGGGTGTCTCCCTAGTGTGGAACATCCGTGTTCTGCCCTGGAAAACACTATCTCTTCTTGTGCCTTGAGAATTCTGATAAGGTGACTTTGTAGAACACTGGAGCAGTTATAGTTCGGCTACTCCCTATACTCTGTACTTAATCTCAGTTTTCAGGCTTCAACAAATGTCGTTTTATGGTCCCTCCGAAAGACCAAAAATTTTGGGGTGATATGAACCATTTTTGTGCTATCAAATCTTTTTTCCTGGAACATTCTGAAGATTTTTACCTAAAAGTTGTCAATAATTGCATGTTGTAGACGTGTCCCAAACGTGCTATTTTGTTTTCTCATATCCGAGCGTTTGTGTATGTTACACTGACACAGTCCTTGTACAAGGACAGCTCAGATTATGCATTCTTGGTGTGTGGGACAGTCCTCTTCTGCATAAGTGGCCTGTCGCCTCATGAATTTCTAATTTTCATTCAGCGTGTTCTGCCACTGCGTATGTTTTCAAACACACACTATCATCTATCCATGTTGCCAAGTTGTGTTGCTATGGTGACCACGAAGCAGCTGCTTTTGTGAGAAACCCTAGGACACACACTTCCACTCTTTCCTTTGTTGACAATCAGCTTGTGGCTACTGGGAAACCAGCCCTTTACCGAGTCTGGGCCATCCCTGACTATTTCTTTTTTTTTTTTTTTTGGTTCTTTTTTTCGGAGCTGGGGACCGAACCCAGGGCCTTGCGCTTCCTAGGCAAGTGCTCTAACCACTGAGCTAAATCCCCAACCCCCCCCCCCGGACTATTTCTCTACCACAGTTTAAGGCAGATAAACATCTTCCCTTCTGTTAGAATTCTAAGAGAACCATTGATTTGTGCCTCTTTGCTTTATTTTTTTCTTCTTCTTTTCTTTTTTCTTTTTTTCGGAGCTGGGGACCGAACCCAGGGCCTTGCGCTTGCTAGGCAAGCGCTCTACCGCTGAGCTAAATCTCCAACCCCCTTTGCTTTATTTTTATTTCTTTTCTGTCCACCTCAGTCATTTGGGAGAAGTAGTTGGGAGGGTTCGCCCGAGTCTACACATATATAAGACCTTTAAAGCATCATGCGTACTCTGTTGACAAAAACATGCACTGGCTTTTGAAAAAAAACATTTTCCAACGTGCTGTTTCAGTTGTTGAGTTGTCTGGAGTAGAAATAAGACACTAATTTAATTACCTAGAATGCTGCTCTTTTTCTTTTCCCTGGCTGTTGTCAGGGCTCAGGGAGCGCAACCCTGAGGAGCTCTCATGGGTCCACCCTCCACACACACCTCACCACACACACATGGTGGAACCCTGAAGTGAGGTGCGAGCAGCCCCTACAATAGCAAGTGAACAGAGCAGACACGTGGTGAATAGCTCACCTCTTGAGAGTTCAAACACGCGTCTTTGAAGTGGGCGCCCCCTCCTGGTGTACAGTGGGACTTCTGAGACGGAACTAAAGAACAGGGAGCAGGTTTTCTGCGCATTGTGTGAGTCCCATGACTCTAGTCATGCGTATGGTTATTGTTACTGTAAAACAAACAGAAACCAAACAGACAAAAGCCAGAGGAACTCAATGCATACAGAAAAATAAGAGTAGTTCTGTGGCTTTGTAGTTGCTGCGGCTGAGACTGGGAAAACTCAGTTCACAGGGCAGTGGGTAAAGGGGTCAGGAAATTTTCTTCAGTCAGGGTGAATACTCACCCCTGATTTGAGGATTGCAGTGCCTAAGAAACTGAAAGATGAAAGGAGATAAGACTCTTTGTTGGCATTCCTTCTAGGCTGTGCCCAACAGTTACCTGGCAACAGTCAGGTAGGCCGGGCTTACTATAAAAGGGACAGTTTGGCCCCTCCTCTCTCTGACTCTTCTCTCCCGGACCCCTTTCTCCCTCCCCCACCCCACATGTTCCTGGCCGCTCCTTCCGCTTCTTCTCTCTCTGTCTCTGTCTCTGTCTCTGTCTCTCTGTGTCTCTGTCTCTACTCCCCTCTCAACTCCCCTTCCCATGTCCTAAAAAAACTCTATTCTATACTATACCGGGCACAGGGCTGTTACCTCAGGGGGGAGGGATGCCTCAGCATGGGCTAGCGGAGACACCCCTCCCACCGCACCATACTGCGCTCTTCAAAACATATCCTTGGCTTTTTATAGAACACAACACTCTTGCCAACGATTGCCAACGAACTCATATTACATCCCCGGAAAAGAAGAAACAAAACATCCAGCCCCTACCAGGTGACAATGGGCAGTATCTCGCACCCCAACAAACTATTATGCATGTAAAGAGACAGGAAAATAGGACCCATAAAGAGATTAGTGAAGCACCGGGGCAAACCAGAACTGACATGTTAGTTAGCTCGGAAGCTCATGAAAGCAGCTGTTCTCAGTAAATAAAAAGTACAAAAACTGAGCAAAGAAATGGAAACCAAAGGAAGATGCAATCAAAACCTAGATATGAAAATGACAGGTCCAAGTGAAAATATACATTAAACAGTAGCAGACTAGATACTGCAAAAGAAAAGATTAGTGTACTTGGAAGCTTAGCAGTTAAATGCACCGGAAGAGAAACACTGAAAGATCTAAACGAGTAGATAAGAAAAATGGTGTTGGGTTTCAGACTGGGACAGGGGGCCCGAGGTGCATATTTTACATACCAAAGGTGATCTGGCCTCCAGGTTCTCCCAGCATCCCTCAGTCCCTGCACGGCATACGACGCCCTCTACTCTGAATTTTCCAACCCAGGGTCTGGGCTGCCCTTCCCCCAGAGGCTTTTCCCTATAGAATCCAGACATTTTTGGTTTCTCTGACCCCCTTTCCTTCGATCTCTCTGCACATTCTTTCTCCCCCTCTCCTTTGTTTCTCTTCCCTTGGCGACTTCCTTGTCCTTCCTTCAGTGAATTCACTTGCTCAAGAGCAGTTTCTCAGTAAACTTGTGCACGCGCGCGCGCACGCGCGCGCGCGTGTGTGTGTGTGTGTGTATGTATATCTATATCTATATTATATCTATCTATCTATCTATCTATCTATCTATCTATCTATAGCTTGGCTCATTTCATCAGTGGAAAAATAGCTCATCAAATAGAATATCATCCTCTTTGGAGTTCCAGCAGCTCGATGTACAGTTAACTGTGATTCCCAAGACAAAGAGAGAAGCATGAAAGTATGCTTAAATAAGATGTGGGGTTGGGGATTTAGCTCAGTGGTAGAGCGCCCTGGGTTCAGTCCTCGGCTCCAAGAAAAAAAAAAAAAAGACAAAATAATAAGACGTAACTTCAGCATTTCAAAACATAAGACCGCAATACACTCACTGATTTAATAAATGTAACAAACCCCAAGTACAAGAAACATGAAGAAATCCACACAGGCCATATCAAACTGTTCAAAACAAGCCACAAAGCAGCTAGAGAAAGCAGCTTGTTACATAATGGAGAGACAAAGACAGCCGACTTCTCACTGGGAGCAGGGCCAGAAAGAAGACAATGATCTACACATACTGAAGGGAAAGGCTGCCTCCAGAATTCTAAACTTAACTTGATAAACACTTTTCAAACATGATGTTTTTAGATGTTCAGTATGGAAACAATTACCCACTAGTGGATTATCCCTATAACAAATGTTAAAGAAGTCATTCAGAGAGAAAATGAAAACAGCGAAGGAATTAAAAATACTGAATGTTAGAAGTCTGGGTCATTAAAGAAGGTTATTATCCTAGTTTTTAAAATCTCTTTAAATCAGATTGATTTTAAACTGTATTTTAGAAATGATAACAATGTATTGTGGGATTTAAGGCATGGGAAAATATATATGTGTAACAACAACATAGGCTGGAAGCAAAGAGGTAAAAGCCCACTGCTGGAGAACCCTAAGCTATATGAAGGACGTGTCACTGAGGTGACTGGGATGGTACAGATGTACACTATGAACTGCAAACAAAGTAACAAAAGATACAAAGCTACAGATATGAAACTGGAAAAGAATATAAATTTAACAAGAAACAATAACCGAAGAAGAAGAAGAAGAAGAAGAAGAAGAAGAAGAAGAAGAAGAAGAAGAGGCAGCAGCAGCAGCAGTAGCAGCAGCAGAACAACAACAACAACAGCAACAGCAACAACAATGAGAACAATAAGAAAAGGAACAAGAAGAGGAGCAAGAAGAGGAAGAAGAAGAGGAGGAGGAGGAGGAAGAAGAAGAAGAGGAGGGGAAGAGGAGGAGGAAGAAGAAGAGGAGGAGAAGAGGAGGAGGAGAAGAAGAGGAAGAAAAGGAGGAGGAGGAGGAGGAGGAGAAGAAGGGAGGAGGAGGAGAAGGAAGGAGAAGGAAGAAGAAGGAAGTAGAAGGAGGAGAAGGAAGAAGGAGGAGGAAGAAGGAAGAAGAAGGAAGGAGGAGGAAGAAGGAGGAGGAGGAAGAAGAGAGGAGGAGGAAGAGGAGAAGAGGGGAGGAGGAGGAAGAGGAGGAGGAGGAGGAGGAGGAGGAGGAGGAGGAGGAGGGAGGAGGAGGTTAATCGAAACCACAGCACACAGCACGACCACAGACTCAACTCCAAGTATGTCAAGTAAGAGCTGTATGAGCTGTCGGGATAGCCCAGTAGTTAAGAGCACTAGCTGCTCTCCCAGAAGACCCAGGTTTAGTTCTCAGCACCCACATAGTGGCTCAAAACTGCTTCGTCTTCTGTGCTCCTCAGGCACCAGGCACACCGGTTGTGCACAGACATACATGCAGATAAAACACCCATACACATGAAAAGATCCTGTGGGGATTATTTACTTTAGTGATTGACCCTGAGTCACCAATAATACATCAGTGCCAGGTTAAGGAATGAACAAACAAACAAGCAAACAAGTACTTCTGCTTGGAGTACTCTAATCAAGAGTAAATCTAGATTTAAATTCTACACTTCATGCTTCCCGTGTCTGTGTCTGTTGCATGACTTTGTGTCTGCATCTGTGTGATTATGTGTGTATAGACACACACAATCCGTGTGTGCTATGAATGGTGTGGTATGAGCTGTGTGTGTCTCTGTGTCTGTCTGTGAGTGATATGACTGCCTATCCCTCACAAAAGGCTTTGATCTATGCATTGAGCAGCACAGAAAACACCACATGGGGAAGGGATGGATACTTTACAGGAATCTTTAACAGAGTTTTACACGGAATGAAGTCGCTGGCTCCAACCGATCCCAATTGACCAGATAACAAACACCATCACTTATCAAGCAGTATCCATAAACAGTTGTCTTCAACCTGTACGGTGGGTTTTTAGGAAGTTGCTCTCAGTCTCTGTGTTTGCTGCTTTCAGCGAATGGGTCAGGGCGTGGACAAGGTCGTCACTTACAATTGCAGCTACGCATCAGCTCTGACTGTAAAGACCACACAGGAAATCTAAGGTAAGTAGGGTCAGTTGCTACACTGTTCTTTTAAAGGCAGATTAGACAGTCTGAGTCCACAGTAGGGTAGGAATCTGTGAGGTCCAGTAAGAGTTTCCGTCTCTTAGAATGTCAACGATTCCTTCAGAATATCCCATTGCCAGAAGAGCCAATCATTTACCTCCCACCAGTAACGCGCTTTCATTACAGATATGTAAACGCTCCAACAGTAAATGGATTTTAAAAGTCATGGAGCATTAACATTAGCCAAAATTAACCGATTGTGACTATTATTAATATCTGACAAAGTACGGTTAAAAATAAGAAATATCAGGCTGGGAAAATGGCTCAGCCATTAAAGGCTAGGCTCACAACCAAAATAAAAAATATCAGCATCGGGTGGTGGTGGCACAGGGCTTTAATCCCAGGACTCGGGAGGCAAAGGCAGGCAGATCTCTGAGTTTAAGGCCAGCCTGATCTACAGAGTAAGTTCCAGGACAGCCAGGGCTGTGTTGAGAAATCCTATCTTGAAACAAACAAACAAACAAAAACCAACAGCCAGCAATCACCTTTTAAAAATATTTTTTTAATTTTAATTATGTATATATTCGTGAATATGAGTGCAGGTGTCCACGGGGGCCAGAGGCATTACTTGGGTCCTCCGTAAGAGAAGCATTTCAGAGGTTTTTAACCTCTGAAATGTCTCTATAGGCCCAGCAAGCACTTTTGGTTCTCGACGTCTTAGTTTATCCAGAGGGAAGATGATCAACAGGCACCTAGTAATGAGACTTCAGAATATAGTAGATAAAAACTGAAATAAATCCATGATTGCCAGGGATGGTGTCCCACGTCTTTAATCCTAACATTTAGGAGGCAAAGTAAAGCCGTTCTCTAGGAGTTTGAGACTAGCCTGGACTACATAGTGCATTCTGGACCAGCCAGGGCTACATAGTGAGGTAGTACCTCAAAAGCAAAACATCCATTACTATAGAAATTTCAATATGCTACCTTTCGATGACCAAAGAAGAAGGGGCATATGACGACTGAGTGGATGTATTGTTCTTAATCATGTTATCAACCAACTTGACCTAATTGGCATTTGTGGAGTACTCCACTACAAAGGAGAAGACATTCTTCTCAAATGGACATGGAACAGCCACCAACACAGGCTGTATTTTACTCAGTGAATTCTGCAACATCCAAGCCATACAGAGTATTTTCCTTGACCAGGTGCTATTAAATTGGAAACCAATAACAAAAGGTTGCTAGAAAATCCCCAAACATGTGGAAACTAAGTAACTAGCTCTAACTTGTACTATTAATACAACCACGAAATCCCAAAACATGTGGAAACTAAGTAGCTAGCTCTAACTTGAACTATTAATACAACCATCCCCAAATATATGGAAACTAAGTAGCTAGCTCTAACTTGAACTATTAGCACGATGGTGAAGAGCAGAAAGTTTGTGTTGATGAAGGTTAAAGCACAGGTGTATACCAGTCAGCTCTCCTAGAAGGAAAACCTGGGTTTCTGTTACAGCGTAAACACAGTTAATAGTCAGTAGCTCTGTTTACATAAGGGAGAGCTTTTCTTTGAGGTAATGATCCACAAGTTGCTAGGAATCTGGTGGGGCTCATTCCCTCAACCCCAGCTTCTCAATCACCTGACTCTGGGACAGAGACTCATAGATAACAAACACTTTAATGGGTCTTCGTGGGACCAATTACTCCCCTTTCTCACTTGCCTCCTAAAATCCCACCATGAACACCTCTTCCCCAGTCAGGAGCTGCCCAGAGGGGACAGATGGCTCTGGGGAGTCTCTTGCCCATGAAAGCCTTGTGGTGAGGGTTCACAGGGAAGGGGGTTGTCTCACTCCTTACCCCATGAGGTCCCCAGATTTAGTCAATGGACACAGAGTCTGCCTCTGTTTTCATTGTTCTTTCGAGGAAGCCTTGTGCTTGGAGCTCCAGTATCGTCAAGTCATGTGCTAGGATTTGGCTTACAGAACAGCTCATCTGATGTTTGATGACCACAAGGTAGCCCAGCTGTGTGAGAATTATCACCTACTGGCGTATCTATAGGAGGGAAGAGACTGTTCAGGACAGCCATTCTACTGATATCGGAACACTGAGAATTCTAGCAGGTTAGGAAAGGAAGTGTGGTTAGGAAAGTCTGTGACCTCGTGTAAACACCTCACAGCTCAGTGTTCCTTAAAGTTCAAAGATCACCTGTTGTAAAAGCATCAGACTTCCGGGTTCATCTGTAGACCTATTGGATCAGATTTCTTGCAGTTGAAAACTGGGATCTTACATCTAGTAAGGCTATCTAGTGACCCTTTGTTAGGAGTCACTAAGGATCTCAAAGGTCACTGGCTGTTCTGCTGGTCCATGTTCTTCATATATCCTTTTGCTTTTTGGTCTTCAGGGGGAGAATTGAGAAGTCAGGTATGAATAAAATCCCTTCCAACTCCTTCGTCTACTTCTAATCTTTCCTTTTTCGTCTTTCTTTTATGTGTATGGATGTTGTGCCCGAGTGTATTATCTATGAACCACTTTTGTGTCCAAAGATGCCAGGAGAGGGCATTGGATCCTCTAGAACTGGAATTACAGACTGTTGTAAGCTACTATGTAGACTCTGGGAATCGAGCCTGGGTCCTCTGGAAGAGCAGCTAGAATTACAGACTGTTGTAAGCTACTATGTAGACTCTGGGAATCGAGCCTGGGTCCTCTGGAAGAGCAGCTAGTGCCACCAAGCCATCTCTCCACCACTGAGCCAGCACCTCTTTCTTCTTTTAAAAATAATACTTGGGGGCTGGAGAGATGGCTCAGTGGTTAAGAGCACTGGCTGCTCTTCAAAGGACCAAGGTTCAATTCCCAGCACCCGCATGGCAGCTCACAGCAGCCTGTAACTCCAGTTCCAGGGGATCCAACACCCTCGCAGATATATACGTAGGCAGAATAGCAATGCACATACAATAAAACCAAACATAGATAAACATAAACAAACAATAAGAAATAGAACTCACGTCGGGTTTTCTTCTCCCAAGGTACAAACTGCCATCTCCAGGGTATTTCAAAATAGGTCAGAGATCAACTTCTCTATAATCTGTTTTTTTGTCTAATTCGTTGTATTCTGGAGGATTTTTAAATTTAGTGCAGATTAGAGAAAAGTGATAAGCAATAAAAGGGAGATGGAGAGGGAGAGGGAGGAGAGGGGAAGGAAGAGGAAGAGGGGAAGGAAGAGGGAGAGGGGAAGGAAGAGGGAGAGGGGAAGGAAGAGGGAGAGAGAAAGGAATAGAAAGGGAGAGGGAGATGGCGAACACTTGTCACAGTGGAGGGTCCGTCCCCTTCATCTGCACCACCCCAGGCATTGGACATGTTCCTAGTTTTGATTTTTTTTCTGGTTTTGTCTATTTTCCTTATCAGAGAAATACTATAGGTCTGTTACTTGAGCTAAAACAGGATTCTGAGGAAATAAGGAAAGAAGATGCGAAGCCGGAGGTCGAGCGGTTCTACTCTACTCTTAATGACCCACTGCTGACTTCCTTGAAGTTCTGGTAAGTTATTTCCGGCCTGGATTTTCACAGTTATTTCTCCTGCAATTTGTCTTTGAGTTAAGGTGACTTTTGACCCCGACAGGGTTGACAGCATTAGCGGCTCAACTCTGGAACCCCACATTCTTTAGTTTTCTGCAGAGTTCATTATAAAGTAGTCGCTCTTGGGCTACGGGAGCTTAATGTTACGTCCCAGTAACTAGAAATAAATCAAGACACGCTGCGCTTCCAGATGCTCTGTGTTCAGGTCTGCTGGCTGTTTTTAGTGCATGTTTTCTCTGGGCATCACCCAGAGTGGCTTCTATTGTTACTATCGTTATTATGATGATGATGATGATGATGATGATGATGATGATGCATACATGTACATGTGCTTCTGTATGCCTGTCATGGAAGTCAGTAGAGGGCATCAGAGCCCCTGAAACTGGAGTTACAGGTGGTTGTGAATGGTCTGAAATGGGTTCGTAGAACCGAACCCACATCCACTGGAACTCAGCACTCTTACACGCTGAGCCATCTCTCCAGCCCCCAAATGCTTTTCTTATCACGCACAGCTCTCCCTTGATGAGCATGGTCTTTTAGTACTTACCCATAGCTAAGTCCAGTTATCTATATGGCTAGAATATTCTGCCTGGGTATTTTCACGATCCTGGAGATTCTGGCAGTGGGGATAACCAACATCTTGGTGTGCTCAGTTCAACTCTGGGCGCTCCCGAATCACCCAACATCTTTCACAGATGCAGTCCTTACTCCCTGAACGACAAGGAGAAGAGCTCATATTGGCTGGTTTTGTCCTACCTAGTCATGTCTGCCGGCTTTAAAGTCTGCAAAACCGAGTCTTCAACAAAGCACTGGGTACTGAAACCACTCTAGGACCCAGAGGTAATTCCTGACCGTGAGGGCAGAGGAGCTGACAGAGCAGGGATAGAGTGATGTTTACAAGACACATTCTTTAAATAGGAAAGACATTTTTACACACTTCAGCCTTAGAGGGGGCCTGATCTTGTCTACCAATAGCTCCTGATCTCAGGGTGGTTTCGTTGACTTGAAAATGACAGACTTTTATAAACATGGGTGGGTATGTTGCCCTGCTGAACAACAACCCCTAGTCCACAAATGTCGGCTTGCTCATTACACCACCCCTCTCTCTATATCCTCAGCCACTTTCGTCTTTACAAACAGCAGTAATTAAAATCAGATTACACTGTACCCATAGGGGTGCATTTCCACCTGAGCCAAAGAACCTCCTTCAGCTTCCCTGAAAGCCCGTCCTGTCACTGCTGCTTAGCATGTGCTCCTATCTATGTCCTTGGGTGGTGGCTTTTGTGTTACATTTTGTTACTGTTTTATCTCACTTTCCCCATGTGTTTATGTGATAGGCCTGTCTGCCCTGTGAGGACGGCCATTGCAAGCATCCCTTACATCTTCTTAGTGTGTCGCTCTGCGTTCAAGCGATTTGATTCGTGTTTCACTCACTGAGCCTTCACCATATTTCAGGCCAACTTCTGTTCTTCCTCTACAGATCAGAAAACTGAAATCCAGAGACGTTAGGTCCATCCCCAGGTGACACGTGTGGTTAGCGATGAAGCTTCTGCTCATTTTGTGCTCCCACAGAACGTATCGCCTGTCGCGTGCGATCTCTCTCCCTGTCACCAGGCACTGCAGACTTCCTTAGGAGGGGAATCCAGAGTCATGTAGACAGAACACTAAATGTGGATTCCAAGAGAGAAGGCCTCATTATTTAGACTTTTCGACCTCCGAGAGTTTTCGTATCATTGTTCTATTTCCCATTGCTTCTCATGGAAGGCGTGCTGATCAACTGACCAATCAAGAAGAGGAGGCCTTCTCCCTCGACAGTCCCATCTACAAAGCCAGATCTCTCCAAAAGACCCCAACTCAGGAACGCTTGAGCAAACAGTGAGAGTCCCCGAGTGTTCAGTCTCACGTCTGTAGTCTGTCTGCGCTCCAGAGCTGAGCAGATATGGAAAGAGCAAACTTGAGCCAAGAGATGGAGTTTGAGCTCTTGGGCCTCACCAGTGACCCCCAGCTCCAAAAGCTGCTCTTTGTGGTGTTCCTGATCATGTACTCCGTCACTGTGCTGGGGAACCTGGTCATGTTCTTTCTCATCCTTGTGAGCACCACTCTGCACACACCCATGTATTCCCTCCTCAAGAGCCTCTCCTTCCTGGATTTCTGCTACTCTTCTACGGTGGTCCCCCAGACACTGATGAACTTCTTGGTTCAGAGGAAGGTAATCTCTTACTTTGGCTGCATGGCTCAGATGTTCTTTTACGCGGGCTTCGCCACCAGCGAGTGCTACCTCATTGCCGCGATGGCCTATGACCGCTACGTCGCTGTGTGCAACCCACTCCTCTATCCAACCATCGTGTCTCCTAACGTCTGTGCCTCTCTCATCGTAGGCTCCTATAGCGCCGGGTTTCTCAATTCTCTGATCCACACAAGCTGCATCTTCAGTCTGAACTTCTGTGGTGCTCACGTGGTCACTCATTTCTTCTGCGACGGACCGCCCATCC